>NC_072732.1:32082139-32183699 GCF_026930045.1 Uloborus diversus
GCAAAATTTTTTCAAAATTGAACTCTTTAAATTGCAAATGTAGGCAATTCATGATTCATGAGTAACTTTTAGAGGACCAGCAATTTTTCGAAATTGAAGCTCCAAAAACGTAATTCTATAATGTTAGGGGGTAAGGAGTTTTCTCCCGGAAACATTTTGAAACTCAGCCGCTTAAAACAAAATTTAGGCCGATCTTGAACGATGTTGGAGAAAAGGAGAGGTGGGGAACCCTCCCCTGGAAACTTTTACAAGTTACTTTTTTAAGCGCAGTTTGTAGACGATCTTTGGTAATATTAAAAGAGGAGTTGTTTGGAGGGTCCCTTTTTAAAAAGGGAATGAAGAATAATTACAAAGCACATCATAAAGCCAGGTTAAAACTTAAATCTAACTTTAACTTAATGCGAAATCATTAAATGTATTTTGTTATTAACTTTTTATTAACAAATTTTCGTTCGTCTGTTCGGATGGAATATTGAAACAGGTAGTATATCTATTGACAGGCTAGTAAAAAAATATTTTAAAAATATTATATATGTAAAAAGTGTTTTTTTAAAAATTTCTGTACAAATTTCTTTGAAGCTTAAGCTAGGAGCTGATTTTCTTTCCAATGTACATAAGCGTAGGTATTTTGCACCGTGAATTTGTAAGCAAAATTCATCCTTTTAGTTTGAAAATTAGAAAAACTAAGTTTTTGAAATGAAACACATTTAAAATATGAAAAAGAACAATACAAAAGCGCTATGTCATACAAAATCTTCGGATCTAATTGCGCTTATGTTTTTTTCTCAAATTGGAATTTCCTTTAGTTTCAACTTAATATTACATACGATGCAGTTAATCTGTGTAGGTTTTAATTACTGAAATAACTTACCATTTCTTAAATGAGGGACTGAAAAAATAGTTTTCGTCTTATCCAGCCGCGAGATATTGGCTTCGGTGTGAATCTATTTCTCAAAATAGCATATTTTTTTTTTATCGAATTACATATGAAACTAAACAGAAATTTTCTCTAGATTTCAGAATCGTGGTTATTTTTTTATCTGCTATTAACAGCAAAAAATATGCGTACTTTCCAAAGAGATCGGAAACCATCCGGCTATTCTTGCTCGCTTTGTGGGAGGACACCGCGAACATAAGTGCTAAATTAACTCAAATATTTGGTATACACTTGATATTTTTAAAATTTTCGTGAGGTGGCCATGCCCTCCCTCTGGCTTTGTTTCCATTCATGTTAGACTTCGCATGAATTAAAATGATTTTTTTTTTTAACTTAAGCGAGGAAAGAGGCTTAAAAACTATACTTGAAACTTCCTCAGTGTGGTTTTATGGCTCCTCCGCGTTGTTTTTTATAGTCATGTTAGACTTTGAGGAATAATAAGGATTTTTTTTTAATATTCAACTCTGAAAAAGTTTTTTTTTTTAGCTATTTTTGAAAATTTTTCAGAGTAGCAATACCCCCCCCCCCCCCTCTCGTTGTTTCCTTATTGTTCGACTTTGTATGCATCATAAGGGAAGTTTTTTTACATTTTTTGCTAAAAAAAGGGGGGTTTAACTATTTTTAAAAAATTTTCGGGGGGGGGGCATGGCCCCCATGCCCCCCCTCTGGATCCGCCCATGCCTGACCTTACCTGAAACTTAATACCTGAAGTTTAATTTATGGCCATAACATACAACATGAGCTCTTTAAGTAGCACTTAATAGCAGACTGTGAAAGATCAGCATTTCGCATATAGCGGTATCAAGAAAACAAAAAGAAAGAAGGAAAAAGAAGAAATTTCGAATATTTATGAGTGTTTTACGAAATATTGCACAAGAAACGCAGCTTGGGTAATTACATTTTAGTAATAGTTGTTTTGTGACTTCAACTAATTAACACGATTACTTTCCTCTTGTCTCTTCAATTGCCTTTATGGAAACAAAGAATTAAAAAAAAAAAACAAAAAACGATTAAGATTGCAATCTAATTTAAACACAGTAACATTTATTTTCTAGTCTTTTCGAATAATAAGAGCATCAAGTATTTCATTGTTTCTTTGAACAAAATAATAAATGAAAGTAGAATAATTGAAACTAGAAAGTGATCGTTTTTTTAATGTAAAATATTTTGAAGGTTTCGATTTTTAATTTTCAATTTAGTTGATGGTTTTTGTGCTTTTGTTCTTTCGAAATCTCACATGAAAGTTTTACAAAGAAACTTGAACTCTAATTATTAAGAATTTTTAAGAATGTGTCAGATCTTATTACATAGAAATTAAATTTTACAGACATACTGAAAGAAAATGAACAAGAAATAAAATTAATAATAATAATAATAATAATAATAATAAACGAAGCAAATTGTGTGAAAGTTATAAGTAAGAGCATTTTTCCAGATCATGACAAGATTTAAAAAAAATTTCTAGCTGCTCAATCAGTAAGTCGAAAATTCATTAAATTATCTTGTCCGTTGCGATAAAAAGTTTTTCCTTATTTTTTTACAAATGTAAGTAAATCATCCTTACTTGCTAAAGATGCAAAGTTCTATAAGTCCACGCGGAGCTGGCATTCATTCAAACATTCGAATTTGTCTGCGAATTTTAAATTCTTCAGGGATGCATAATGGAAGTAAAGTTTGATTATTTAATTGTATTTTAAAATGAATCACGTAGCCTAACAGGAGGTTAGGCTACTTATTAGCAAGTGAGGATTTATAACTTATTACGAATGTAATAAGTAGCCTTAATGTAATAAGTAGCCGTATAGTAGGTCTTAAGTAGTAAGTATGTTAGGCCTTAATATAGGTATATTAGGCCTTAAGTAGGTTGGCAGGAGTGGCTCTCGCCAGGGGTGCAGCAGTCAGGGGGCATTATTTCGACTGATTTAAAAGAAAAAAAAAAGGGATTTGATTTTATTTTGTATTTTTTTAAAAGATGAGTATAAAAGCAGAAAAAATCTTTTATAATTAAAAAAAAATTGCTGGAAAAAGAGCTAGAGGAAGAAAATGAAACAATTCTTACTTCGCAAAAAAAGGGGGGGGGAGGGGGTTAATTTATCTGTAGTGTAAAACTCTATTCAGATTTATCGAGTTAGCTAAAGTTTACTACACTAATTTGTTTTCCAGGAAGCGGTGGAAGAAGGCGTTCGATGCTGAATGATTCCATTTTTTTCCGGGAAGGGGGCGACATTTTGTCAAGTATAGTTTGAAGTGTATAGTTTTTCTGAGAATAAGTATTTATTCTTATTATAATAAATGATATTAGCCTTATTTGAACAAAATATTGGGGGCCTCAGTTAGCGAATATATTGTAGGGAAATGTGAGACAGAGTGAAATAGTTAAGATAACTCACTTTTTTCAAAATGAACGAATTGGAAATTAGTTTGGAAAATTACAGTGCATGAAGAAAGAACAATACATTTTATTATAAAACTTATTTTTAATTTTTGCACTAAATTTTGTACATTTTATAAAAAAAGAGGTGGAAAAATTTTCACTCTTTTGTTTCATGGGGCAAAGTGAAAAATAAAATATTCATCTAATAAATTATTTTCTATTTGATATTTAAAAATATTCTTGGTGTATGGGATGAGAAAATAAAGAAACTAGCTGATGTGTGCATCACATGACTTCCTTTTACTCCAATTTAAGGTCATTTCCCCATTATTGGGAATTTTAATGTGATTCAATAGTTTACTCTCTAAATATCACCAACAGTAGCCAAATTGAAACCAGATTTGAATTTAAAAAAAAAAAATCTTCAAATTTGTCGCCAAGTTGGCGATAAAACTTGGCGATTAAAAAAACCCCGATATATCGCCAAGTGTCCGCCAAACTATAACACCACTGGAGTTTACATCGAAATTAACAATGATTTTCCCCCAAAAGGGGCCAAAAGACCCCTTTAAAAACACTCGAATGCAACCAAAAGGGAAGGTGCAGCACCAGACTCCACTAGGAGTCTACTTACCAAATTTCAACTTTCTAGGACATACCGTTCTTGAGTTATACGACATACATACTCACATACGCACATGCGCACAAACATACATCCGCACATACGGACGTCACGAGAAAAGTCGTTGTAATTCACTCGGGGAATGTCAAAATGGATATTTCGGGTGTTTATACGTTCTTAGGCACTTATCCGCGTGTGGTCGGGTTGAAAAAAAAACAACTCAACATTAATTCGAGGGTGAGCAAAATGGAAATTAAGGGCGAATTTTGAGGGAAAATTTTTTCGCGAATACAATACTTCCTTTTTTGGAAAAGGAAGTAATAATGAAAAAATCAATAGATGGTGGAAGGAATAAATGAGGTGATTTTCAGGAAAAAGGATACATGACACTTGAATTTTAAAAATTAATCTTCTGCCTCTTTCCATATACCATTCTATTCAGAAAAAAATGAATTTTTTGAATCTTAACCTGTTTTCCCCAAATAGTTTGATGGCTTTCAGAAAATAAAGTGCAAAATCAAGTTTCCTCTTTATGTTTTTATAAAGCAAAAAATCTATGTTTTGTTACACTGTTATTTGAATAAACTTATTATGAGCAAATAATATTTTGTTAACTTTTATCTTTTGAATGTCTAGTTGAACTTTTTGGTAGGTAATTTGAAATTTCTTTTATTTCAACCATGAAATAGGTCCATTACTTAGGAGACAATTTGATGTCCTTCCGTTACCGAAATACTACATCTCAATTAGTTCACCAAGAACCTATGGGGTATAGAAACGAATGTTTTTTTTTTTGCAAAGCAGAATTTTGTCCCTTGTCCAGGAGGCATAGTTAAAATTTTAATAGATATTTAATTTACATGGTTTTTAATGGTAACGGAAGGACAAAAAAATACGGTAACGGAAGACAATTTATCTATAAGCTGATACAGAGTAATATTTAATAATGCTAGTAGAGAACAAACTATTGTTTAAAGTTAGTATTCACATTTAAAATATATATAAATAATATTTGAACAAAAATTATGAGTGCTTTTATTTAAAAAAACCTTTTATTTAATTTTTTAAAAAAATGTTTTGTAATTTCATTTTTTCTATTTTATATGATGAAAATCATGAAAACTACACTTAAAAATTCCTTAGCATGTGAAAATCATTTTGATATGATATGTTTGTGATATAACAAGCCAATTCAAGCAGAAACATTTGCTTGCAAACTTGAAACTTATATTGGAACAATACAATATTGAAACTGCATTCAGATTTGATACCACAAGTCACACGAAATGACTGTTAAGAGTACTGGTTTAATTGTGAAACGTACTACGAAGAGATCAGTAAATTCAAAGATCAACTTTCACAAAGATGGAGTAATATCCATCCTCATCCTGACACAAAATATGCACTATTTGAACCACGTAACAAGTTATGTTATTGAATATAGTAAGTACTTCAACAAATCTACTTCAACAAATCGAAGAAGATTTCACTTCAAAGTCAACAGACTGAGGACAGTTATAATTAATGTTAAGAATGAAGGTACAGCTGCGTCAAAAACATCAAACCATAAAGAATATGCCAAATGATTCATTAACGTTTGGACAAGTTTTGTTATTTGGATGGAAGCGGAAGAAACTAACACAGAGAAATATTGGAAAGGTACTTCATATAGAAGATAAATGAATATAAATAGCTTGTTTGAGAACGCATAATAATGTGGGAATGATCTTTGTATTTCCTGACAAAGAAGATAAATGTTCTATGGATTCTGATAAAATTATTGAGTATTTAAAGAATTCAGTATTGTAACAGATAGCTCATTCATTAGATATCATTGTTTCAGACTGCTGTATTAGCTGAATAAATGTTTTGTAGTTGAAATTTACCAAATTTCATTGCTTTGGACTTCTTGTCCTTCCGTTACTGTCCTTCGGTTACCCTTAACAAATGCATAATTTATATGATTAAAATAATTAATTTTTAAACCTAGAGGTTCAATTGTAATAATTGAACACTCCCGTATGAGCTTTAATTTTTATAGAATTTTTCTTTCTGTAGAAAGAACGAAATTGAACTTTTGAAAAATCGTTTCAAGGTGCACACTCCCATGCTACTAACTAATTTTGTACCGAATTTCATAAAAATCGGCAGAACAGTTTAGGCGCTGTGCGCGTCACAGAAATCCCGACAGAGAGAGATCCAGACTTTGAGCTTTATTATTAGTAAAGATTGATAAAACAGTGACATTGCAAAAATTGCGAGAAATATCAGTACATTAATAGTAGAAAAAAAATCAATGTCGAACCTAGGATTCAATGTTTCAGCCAATAACAAAAATACAGGTTACGGAGAAAGTTCCCACAATTTAATTAGATATTTCAGTAGGCTGTAACTAACACATAATTCAACAAATCAACAAGTTAAAGCAGTAAAAACTCTTTGTTGAAACAATAATAATAACATTAAACAAAAAAAAATGTAACAATTGTTCAAAATTGGCTCCTTGGGCTTCAATACATTTACGGAGCCGCAGTCTGAAATAGCCGACGATGCTCGCGCACGCATCCACCGTTATCTCATTCCAGGCATTTTGCAGTGGTTGGACGACCACTCCGTGGACGGTCGGAAGTCCCTCCAGTCTCCTTGTAGCGTTTCACACAGCGTCATAGACTGTTTTACTCTTGAATCCAGTCGTTCGAATAATATCGGCTGTTTTCATTCCATTTTTTCATTCTCTTGTGTAATTCAACGACAGTAACACGCACATTTTCCCGATCCATACCTCACTAACTCAATGAACTAACAAAGAACAAATGATTAAACCTCAAATACTGTTAATGCCAATAAACAATATGTGCCAAATAAATCGCCAACATTCGATTTTAACGCCAAAAAACGTTTTAAACAAAATTGTGGGAACTTTCTCCGCACCCTGTATTCTTTAAAACAGATTCTCAACCAGTGGTCCCAGAAAAATTTGACCTGTCCTCGGATAATTTTGCTTATGCAACAACTTTTACGCAAATTATGAGAATAGTTTTTGTACTTTTCTATGGTTTTCAGGAGTATTTATTACTCATGTGTAATTATTACAAAAATCACTTTATACTTATTTTTAACATTTGAATATTTTTATAACAGTTATTTAACAATGAGTAAAGTTTCATTCTTGTATTGATTAATTCATTTTTTATTATTAATATTTTGTAAAAAAATGGGGGGGGGGGGAGGGGAGGAGAGATTTTCAGCCGTTCTCAAAGTATTTGAGGAGCGCCGAGTCCACAGTTTTTTTCTTCTTTTGTTTGTTTATTCGCAAAGGGGAAAAAAGGGGAGGGGCATCTCCGCAATCCACTTAAAAAACTAGTATGTTGTGGCCATCACGAAATTTTCTTCTATATTTTTCCTTTTTCTGATCCCTCCCCATGCTTGACGAGGAAGCAATATTCCTAACAAAAACAAAATTACACATGCAAAAACTTGACGACCATCCCAATGTCTGAATTATTGTAAAAACAAAACAAAGAGCGAAAATTGAAAGTTACTTTAAAAGCCTTACTTGAATTAATTACAAATATTTTATTTATTAACAAACATAAGATGTCAACAGTTAAAAATTTTAAATCATTGAGATAATATTTCCGATCATTTCCATACAATTAAAATCACGAGAAATACGCAGACGACAATCTATTACGATTTATCTTTCTTATTGTTGCATTGATAAAACTATTTTTATTCGCGAAAAAAAAAAAAAAAATCAACACCTCTTGGAGCGATTGGAGTCAAAATTGAACCAAAGCCTGTTTACGTATGGATTCACATATATTCCAAATTTCAACCAGAACGTAGCACTACTTCTTGAGATAGGGCACTCACAATGTTAAAAAAGAACGAGCGATTGCGCTACCCCCCCTTTTTAGCTGTTGACACCAAAATAAAATCAGCTCTTATACCCACTAAGGGCTACTTGTCAAAAAAAATTTGTTTGATTCCGTTCGTTATTTCTTGAGATACAGCAGTCACAATTGACGACAAAAAACGTTCTATAACTCAACCCTCGTTTGAGCTATTGACACCAAAATTGAATCAGCACCTGCTCCTGTTAGGGGCAACATATGGACCAAATTTTGTTTGATTCCGCCAGTTACTTCCTGAGGAATAGCAAGCACGCGTAACTCAAAAAACGTCCCATTGCTCCACCCCCCTTGGAGGAATTCGCGCCAAAAACCAGTGGGCACAAGTTCACATAGAGGCACATATGTGTACCAAATTTCGTTCAATTTCATGCGGTAGTTTTTGCTGTAGAGCGGCCACAAAAAACTGGTCACACACAGACGTGACACACACACACATACACACACATACACATACACACACATACACACACACACACAGACAGACAGACATTTTCCAAAAATAGTCGAAATGGACTCAGCACACCTCAAAACGTTCGAATCCGTCAAAATTCGAAATTCGAAAATTTGCACGAATCCAATACTTTCTTCTATATATTAGATATAGAAGAAAGTAAAAACATGTTTTAAATGGTCCGTAAATACATTTTTTCACACACACACACAAAGGAAGACTGAGAGAAAAGAATGGGGGGGGGGAGATCACCAGTCCGAGAATTTTTTTCAAAAGCACTTGACGGCAGGGCCTAATTAGCCTCTGAAGTTAGGGGAAGCTAAGTCTCATTTCAGGGCCCCCCACCTTTTGTTTTCAGCGCATATTTTCTAAAAATTCTACGCACATTGAAACAAAACTCACTAATGCTATATGTATTATTTCCAAAAACGACCAAGCAGACTTCCAATTAGAGTTTATCCCCACCCTCTAGACTTACTGAACTTTTGTACATTACGTATTTTTGTACTCCCATTCGCAGCTCATAAGGGAGGTTAGTTGTTTCAGATTTATCACTTCGTAAAATTTCTCAAGTGTGATAAAAGTATGTTGTAGCACGTTGGGGTAAGTCCCACAGATGAAAATATCTTGCTATCACATTTTATAAACTGTGATCTCACTTTTTGAAATTCTTCCAAAATTTTTATTTAACGAGTTCTAATATTTGAATACTTTAAAAAATGCATTCAAAAGCAGAAACTGAAATTTTTAAGTCATTTCTATGCTCCCTATTAATTCAGAGGAGAAGCTGAAGCCAGGGCCGTCCGAAGAGCTGCCGTCGCCCGGGGCGAAAGTTTTCTGTCACCCCCCCCCCCCCAAACCTCCTATATATACAGAAAAATCAAGTTAGCTATAACATCAGTGAATCATACGCGTGAACGTGTCATACTTGCATTTTTTACAAATTAATTTTATTGAGACCACTTTATCTTTTTTTTTTCCATTGTATCTGCAAAGAAAGTGTAAAATTGCGTTTTAAAGCTAAAAGTTTCAAAATTTTGACCGCCCTCCCCCTTCCTTCCTATCAGATAAAAAAAGTGTTTTTTGTTCTTTCAATGTGCCTCCCTAAAACTTGTGTCTGTTTACGTCACTGCACGCAGGGGCATCCAAGAAATTTGATAGGAACTAGACTAAGGAGAAGTGCTTTTTGTTTGATCCAAAATAGTTTTTTCTCATAAATTGTATCTGCTTCAATGATACAAAGGACACGAATGTTTTGGAGACTGAGAGAGATGAATATTTTCGTGCCTTAGGAAAAATAAATAGAGAATCATTACAATGATTCTCTATTTTCTGTGTCTATGACTATGCATGTATATGATACACGAAATGAGGGGTGCCTTGCTCCCTCATTTCGTGGCGCGCGGGGCGATTGCACCGCTCGCTTTTTCAGACGGCCTTGGTTCAAACTTCCTGAGCCTTTTGGGTAATCAGGCCCTGCTTGACGGTCCGCTGATCGAAAAATGATGAGAAACGGTGCTTTAGAAGTTAGAACCCCTTTGGAAAAATTTAAACTTCGTATCATTGTTACTGTCTCTCTTTTCCTTACCCAAAAAACATTCTATCAATCTAAAGTACTAAACTATCACAATCATTGGATCATAATTCATAGAAATTGCTAGAAACACAAATGAATATCAAATTAAAGTGAAATTCGTTTTTTAACCCTACAAGACAAACGATTCAAACATAATTAGTTTTTCATGAAGGGCAATTAAAAGCACTCAGACTATCATTTGGTCTTGCATTCGAAAGTAAAAAGATAGCGCAAATGTTCGCTAAAATTACCAATTTTTTGCTTAAAAGCAAAGATAATAAAATTTGTTTATTTTATTTACCCTGCCCTAAACGAAAATGAAAATTAAAAGCAAATGATAGTGCTTCCTTCAAAAGCAGCATTTAATTATTGTTTTTTATTCCTTAGCTGTTCCGCAGCCGAAGCGAAAGAATTTGTAATTAAGATTTTTGTTGTATCTTGAATTGCTGGAAATCAAAGCTCTTTTTCAATTATGAGAACTCTTCATAAATAAAGATTTTTTTTTTCGTTTTGACAGTATTAATCGAGAATGTATTTTCAAAAATTTCTTGTTTTAGTTTTCTTCTCAACTGAGAAACTGTAAGTGAAAGATTCAGAATAAATATTGAAAATTTCGTGGGGGGGGGGGGGGGGCGGGAAATAGGAAAAAAAAAACGACGAATATAAGCCAAATTTGGCACATGGATCCTTTGATACTCAAGAATTCACATTTTTTTAAGGGGGAGGGAAGTTTTAAAAAATCCAAAGAGGTTTAAATTTAAATTTTGAGTTATAAAATTGCTCTTTTCTACATATTGACACTATTTATTTTCTTTTTTTTAAACCTAGTTGTTGATCATGCGTTACGTGACACAGCTTTTGTTTTCGAGGCAATCCGTGCAACGCAGCAAGTAAAACACAAATTCAAAGGAGAAGTTTCATGATTAATTAATTTATTTACAAATAATGTAATTAATATCGGAGGGAAAGTCATAAATAATTTGAAGGTAGTATCAAATAATTGTATTTTGCTTTCTCTTTGTTTAATTTTAATCGGCATATATACTGTTTACGAAAAATATATCTTACGAAACTCCAATTTATTCTATCTGAATTGTAACTTCCAAACAATTAATATTTTAGTTTTTCTTCTGGTATATCTTTATGAACATTTAAAGTATAAAATTCAAATACATATGCTACGACAAAACTGTAATTTGCAATAATTAAGAGTCTCCTTGGAAACTAGTCGCAAATCCTTCTTTAAAGTTGTAGTATTTTTTTTGTTCTCCATTGTAATTCTCTATGCAGAATGAAAGGTTATAGAAATCATGTGAGGTTGTGAAATAAAAATGCCAAGTGTTTAAACATTATAAGAAATTTATTTTTTCCTGGTTCAAAGTTATTTGGCTTTGACACGCTGATTCTCGATGCATAGACATTATTAATGGTTATTAATTATTATAATTTCAAAAGTTTGGATAACTTTAGGATTTTTTTCTGGTGTTTTAAGCCGATAAATGCAATAACATTGTTAAAATATGATTGAGGCAGTTTGTTTCTAATGGGGCTGCGAAATGGCCACTAAACATTCGTAGTCCTAGTGCATTTCTCAAGAATGGCATCCACTATTATTTATGTACACCACTGTCAGTAGATGCCATTACACCGAGAATTTTACGACCAGTTTCCCCGCCAGATTGAGAACGGTGTGAAACTGCACTAGGAATTTTAATTTTGCCAAGATTATTCAAGGACAATCAGAACTAGAGGGATCTTTTGCATGCAGCTTAATTATACGACACGGAAGCTGTCAATTATTTGCATCTTGAAAATCCACCGACTGGAGCCAGGTTTGAACCTGCATCTTTGGGGGTTAGAGGCCAACGCGTAACTATTAGACCACTCTGTCGACTGAAGCAGTTGAATAATCGTGAATGGCTGCACGTAAGCTCTGTTGTTTCTTTCTTTTGTACAGCGCGGTATCTTTACTAACAATAAAGCTGAAAGTCTCTCTGTCTGGATGTCTGGATCTCTGTGACGTGCATAGCGCCTAGACCGTTCCGCCAATTTTCATGAAAATTGGCACAAATTTAGTTTGTAGCATGGGGGTGTGCACCTCGAAGCGGTTTTTCAAAAATTCAATGTGGTTCTTTTTCTATTCCAATTTTAAGAACAAAAATATCATAAGATGGACGAGTAAATTACGAAATTATCATAACGTGGAACCGTAACATGGGCACAAGCCAATTGGCGAGATACGAAATTATCATAACGTGGAACTGTAACATGGGTACAAGCCAATCGGCGAGAAAATTCACCATCCATTATTTGTAAATATACAGGCGAACCAAAAGATCTTTTAATTTTTCTATTACGGGCAAAGCCGTGCTAGAACCACTAGTGCACAATAAATCAAACATTGTTTTGAGACGTACAACTCATTAAAAAACATTACAGTAGTAACACATTATTTGATGAAATATAGTTACTAAGGGGAAAATTCTACCTCATTTAATTTTTCCGAAATTGCTTTCAACTTTGGAAAGTCCTTTTTAATAAAACTAGAAAATCACCCGTCATGGTATGACGAGTACAAATGACTTCTTTATTAGATACTAGTGGTACCCGCACGGCTTTGCCCGTAATAGAAAAATTAAAAGGTCTTTGGTTCACCTGTATATTTAAAAATAATGTGTGGTGAATTTTCTCGCCAATTGGCTTGTACCCATGTTACGGTTCCACGTTATGATAATTTCGTTTCTTGCCAATTGGTTTGTGCTCATCTTACGGTTCCACGTTATGATAATTTCGTAATTTACTCGTCCATCTTACGATATTTTTGTTCTTAAAATTTTAATAGAAAAAGAACCACATCGAATTTTCGAAAAATCACTTCGAGGTGCACATCCCCATGCTACAAACTAACGTTGTGCCAAGTTTCATGAAAATCGGCCGAACGGTCTAGGCGCTATGCGCGTCACAGAGATCCAGACATCCAAACATCCAGACATCCTACAGACATCCAGATATCCTCCGGACAGAGAGACTTTCAGCTTTATGATTAGTAATTTCATGAAAATCGGCCGAACGGTCTAGGCGCTATGCGCGTCACAGAGATCCTGACATCCAAACATCCAGACATCCTACAGACATCCAGACATCCTACAGACATCCAGATATCCTCTGGACAGAGAGACTTTCAGCTTTATGTTTAGTAATTTCATGAAAATCGGCCGAGCGGTCTAGGCGCTATGCACGTCACAGAGATCCAGACATCCAAACATCCAGACATCCAGATATCCTCCAGACAGAGAGACTTTCAGCTTTATTATTAGTAATTTCATGAAAATCGGCCGAACGGTCTAGCCGCTATACGCGTCAGAGATCCAGACATCCAAACATCCTGACATCCTACAGACATCCAGATATCCTCCGGACAGAGAGACTTTCAGCTTTATTATTAGTAAAGATATTTATCGTAAAGTTTGACTTGTTGAAATAGATACATATGATAGAGAAATGTTTAACATTGATTGGGGAAAAAGTTAAATTCATCATTACCATAATGACTTGAACTTAAAACGGACTGCCGAGTTTTTTTTTTACTCAATGCCTGACTATCAAAGCAGTTGCTTATTGGATCTAATTTTGTCTTGTTGGAACAATCACTTCTTTGCTTCTCAAACGCTGCCAAAAAATATTATCTAATTATAAATAAAATTATTGAACTTTAAGTGATGTAACAATAAAATAATGCCGTCTCGCAAGCTATCGCGCGATTTTCATTGTTGGTGACGACAGGAGCGTTACTCGATCATTCGCTATTTCTTTATGAGGATAAGCATGTTCGAAAAAAATCTGTTTAAAAATAAAACTGGTTACATTTTACAAAGCTTTCTAGTTTTTTGATCAAATTAAAGCAAAACGGTAATCATTAGAAAACTAAAAACCATATTAAAAGAGCTAATATATACTTTCCGTTAGAATGATTTTTTTCTTCAAATATGTTTTTCTGAGATCAGATGGAATGACGAAATAACAATACTTGAGATGAAAGAATAAATCCTTATTTGAATATCAAACGAATGTTTACGTCCTATTGCAAGACAGAAGTTATATCATCTGAAAATGATATGTATTTTATGAAATATTCATTTTCCTAGGAAGGAGCAATAAACACAATACCCTTTGGAAATATTTTGCTTCAAAATGGAATGTTTCTCGAAAATAATAATAATAAAAGGAATAGCGAATGTTAGCAACTTTTTTAAAATTTTTATTTTAAAGAAAGAATGACACTTCTGTAGTATTAATATTTTCGGTGCTAATGGAAAATGTCATTCTCCAAATGAAAATATCAAAAGCCTCATAATGCAGTAGAAAACTTTTGTGGATAAGAAACAAATTAAACAACACGAAGAGAACACTGTAACAGTTACTGTAACAGTTCTTACTGTAACAGTTCTTACTATTAACAACGATTTTGCGATATTAGTTACTACTAAACTTCAGTTGTAAAAAATCTCAAATACAGCCATTTAGCGACACCTTGAGTAAAAATTTCTTGAAATTAAACTGTACCACTCGTATTTTAATATAAATAATTTTTATATTTCTGGTATAAAATGAAAGAAACACGTCTAAACTAGTGTATAGATCGACAAAATTAGGAATAATATTTATTAAATACTAGCGATACTTGCACGGCCTTGCCCGTGTTAGAAAATTAAAAGGTTATTTGGTTCCCCTGTATATTCATAGGTAACTTCTAACAGAAGTATATTAATATTGTTTTTCAAGATTTCTACATATTTCCGGCAGATTAAAAAAATTTCTTCCATGACCACCAGTTAATTTCATTCTATTACAGCAGCAATTATTTTCTGGGAGTAAAATGCAATAGAGAACAAAAACATGGTTACATGTACTCATGTTCACTTATCACTAAATTTCACGCATCACAGCTTCAAAATATTCAATATATCTCTAAGATATCAATCATGCCCGTCCATTTAATACGTCACTTCCGTTCCATTACTTCCGTGATTTTACTACCAATGTAAGTTAAATTTTATCTCATTGGGTCAAAAATAACTTTAAGATTTGCGAATTTCAAAAACGATTGCTTTGTTTATTCAATTAAAATTTGTTAGAACAGTTCGTTTGCAAGGAAATATTATATACTAGTGGTACCCGCACGGCTTTGCCCGTAATAAAAAAATTAAAAGGTCTTTTGGTTCGCCTGTATATTTACAAATAATGTGTGGTGAATTTTCTCGCCAATTGGCTTGTACTCATGTTATGGTTCCACGTTATGATAATTTCGTATCTCGCCAATTGGCTTGTACCCATGTTACGGATCCACGTTACGATAATTTCGTAATTTACTCGTCCATTTTATAATATTTTTGTTCCTAAAATTGGAATAGATAAAAAAACCACATCGAATTTTCGAAAAATCGCTTCGAGGTACACACTCCCATGCTACAAACTAACTTTGTGCCAAATTTCATGAAAATCGGCCGAACGGTCTAGGCGCTATGCGCGTCACAGACATCCTCCGGACAGACTTTCAGCTTTATTATTAGTAAATATCTTTAAAATTAATTATTGACCAGTTTCAAAGTTATTCTACCATTTAATGATTCTTTGAGCCACGTCAGAGATGGTCTGCAAAATAAATTTAAATAAACGCAGTGCAACTTTAATGCAGCAAAATAAACTTTCTAAATGCTTTAGCTCTCCGTTTGTGCTTCATAATATTACGAGATTTCTATTCTTTATAATATTGTTGGAAAATGTTGACTTTCACCGGTGAGTTACCGGAAATATTCGGTCTTTCATCACCGATATCTTTGGTATGTGAATGACAATATTCAGCGGCTATTGTCGACATCAACCAAATTTCGGGCTTTCACAGTAACATATACTATATAAATAATAGAGATGAACTAGGGTGCCGAGAGAAAATTCTAATTCTTCAAAGGGTGCCGCGATTGGAAAAGTTTGGGAACCCCTGTCATAGAATATTACAACGATGGAAGATTAATAAATTAAGAAAAAACAACGTCAAAAAAGCACAAAATGCAGATTACAGATGACACTTCTTTGCTGTAATCTGCAGTTTGTGCTGTTTTGACGTTGTTACTTCCTTTTACAAAAAAGGAAGTATTGTATTCGCGAAAAAATTTTCACTCAAAAATCGGCCTTAATTTCCATTTTTCTCACCCCTGAATGAATGTTGAGTTTTTTTTTGGACCCGACCACACGTGGATATATGCCTAGGAACCTACTAACACCCGAAATCTCCATTTTGACGACCCCCGAGTTAATTACAACGAATTTTCTTGTGACGTCCGTATGTACGTATGTATGTGCGTATGTGCGTATGTGTGTATGTGTGTATGTATCTCGCATAACTCAAGAACGGTATGTCCTAGAAAGTTGAAATTTGGTACGTAAACTCGTAGTGTGAGCTAGTTCTGCACCTTCCCTTTTGGTTGCATTCGGATGTTCCTAAGGGCGTCTTTTGCCCCTTTTTGGGGGGAGATCATTGTTAATATCGATGTAAACTCAAGTAGTATTATAACTTGTCGGGCACTTGGAGATAGATCGCCAGTCTTTTGGTCGCCAAGTTTTGTCGCCAACTTGGCGACAAATTTAGCGATGTTTTTTTTTAATTTTAAATTTTGTTTCAATTTGGCCACTGTTGGTGATATTTAGAGAGTAAACAATTGAATCACATTAAAATTGCCAATAACGGGGAAATGACATTAAATTGGAATAAAAGGAAGTCATGTGATGCACACAACAACTTGTTTTTTCTTACTTGACTGTTCAGCACGATGAAAGATTAGTTTCGTCAACTTCAAAAATGGTTACCATAAAGTCACTCGGAATTATGAGTGATGCAATGAACTGTGTTCAATATTGTCAACTTTTTTTCTTTTTTTTTATGAAATGCAGAGTAAAAAGTTTATTTCAAAAACTAGCCAGGTCAGTGCAGCATTAAGCCCCCTTGTTTAAAAAAAAGTTTGCAATAAAATTCGAAGTGGCACAAAGTTAATAGAATGGCTTGAACAAAATTACCTCGAATGACTTTTAGCATTTTCATGAATTACAGAAATTATTTCAAAAATAAAGCATATCGCTTTATTTTGCTGCATAAAAAAAGCAAATTTGAATTTTTGACATCATAAATTCAAATTATTTTTTATGTAGGCGTGTGTGTGCCTGGGCGGGTGTGGGTGTATATGTGTGTGTGTATGTGTAGGTGTGTGTGTATGTGTAGGCATGTGTGTAGGCGTGTGTGTCTGTGTGTGTATGTGTAGGCGCGTGTGTGTGTGCTTAGGAGTATGTGTGTATGTGTAGGCGTGTGTGTGTATGTGTAGGCGTGTGTGTGTATGTGTAGGCGTGTGTGTGTATGTGTAGGTGTGTGTATGTGTAGGCATGTGTGTAGGCGTGTGTGTGTCTGTGTGTGTATGTGTAGGCGTGTGTGTATGTGCTTAGGAGTATGTGCGTATGTGTAGGCGTGTGTGTGTATGCTTAGGAGTGTGTGTGTATGTGTAGGCGTGTGTGTGTATGTTTAGGAGTGTGTGTGTATGTGTAGGCGTGTGTGTGTATGTGTAGGCGTGTGTGTGTATGTGTAGGCGTGTGTGAGTGTGTAGAGAGTGTTTCAAGAGTCTCTGCAATATCTCTTATCTGATGTTTTTAATTAAAATGATTTATAATCCATTAATTTTATTCAGGGATCTAAAGGTTTAGTACTGAGTTTTTCAAATACATTGTCCATGATGACAGGCAGAGGATCCCGCCTGGTGGCGTAGGGGGGGGGGGGGGTCATGGCGCAGACTGCGCCATTAAAACTTTTCGAGAGGGAGTGTTTTCAGAGGTATTTCTCTCATTTTTGGGGTTGAGCTCTTCTTCTTGGGGATCTTTGGTATTTTGGGGCAGATGTGCCATTGCTCTTGGAGGGATGGACACCAATAACAACCGGTGCTAATCTCTTTCAAAACACAGTTACATCATGACATTTGATCTTTTCAATGCATTGAGTACATTCAAAACTAGTACCAGACAGTAGCAAATTTTAGTCTAAACATGTTTTTCATCAGTTGTCCTATCGGATTCTCAAGCGGCTATTGAGGCGATAGCATCGATAAAGAGCTGCAAATCGCAGGAAATTTCTGAATGTCGCAGTTTTATTAACGATCTGGTGCAGCAGAATATAAAAGTGGTGTTGCAGTGGATCCCTGCACACTGTGGGATTAGAGGAAATGAGCTTCCTGATGCTCTGGCCAAGAGGGGGTCTGCTATTATTCAACTACCAAATAAACCAGTCTTATTCAATACAATAAAGTTATATATAAGGAAAAAATCAAGAGTTTTTTTTTGGCAAGACCTAAAAGATAGAAGCAACCACAAAGTTTGGTTTATAGACCGTGATTTTTGTCACTTCAGCACCAAGAGCAGAGTCAGTGGTTTTGTTTCGACCTTTAACTGGCCATGACTGTTTACCAAAACATCTTTACCGCTTAAGGATTGTGAAGAGTCCCAATTGTCCCCTTTGCAATTCAAACAAAGAAATAGACATTCGTCACCTGCACACTTGCACCCAGCTTTCCAGACGTAGCCTGTGTGACCGTTATTGGGAAGCAAGAGAGCGTATCGGCAGCTAAATATTTCACCCTATTGTTTCTGTATTTTTCCTTGTTCTGTGTATTGTGTTTGTTTCTGCTATTTTGTTCTTTGTAACCTTTTCTTGCTGCCAGCCATTGGAAATAAAAAAAAAAAAATGTTTTTCATCAGTAAAAGTGAATCCATTGCATTATTTGATAGAAAACAAGTATATTTAAGGGTTAAGAGAAAATAATAAAGCAAAGAACCAAATAAAAAAGTTTCAAATAATTACATGATTCAAATTTGAAAAGGAATTTGGATATCTGATTCATTTGTACAAAATACAGTAGAACCTCTCTTAAGGGACACCTCCGAATAAGGGACACCTCTATCTAAGGGACATTTTTTTCTGGTCCCAGTCCCTTTGAATAGGGGCCTCCATGTATTTGCCTCTAATTAAAAGACACTCTATTTAAGGGACAGTCATGAAGAAAAAGAATGTGTACAAGAGAATAAAAAAAAGTTCATTTACTGAAATTCAAATTTCACTTTTCCTCTAAAAATTGAGGAGAGTTTAACAATAACATACGTTAAAGAAACAAGTATATATTGTAAAAGTCTTGCTGATTTGCCCACCCAGATATTTATTCAAGTAGGATCAGCGCCAAAGAAGACAGCATAGAAACTAACCAGCTTTTTATATAAAATTAACTGTGAACACTAATTGTAATTCACAATGTCTTGCATTGTAAATTACATGACATAAGCAAATTCATACAGTGATATACTTCAAAATAATTGTTTTATGCTGCAAAACTTTGTAACTACCAAATTTTTGTGATTAAATTATAACTAATAAAATTTTAGAAACTTAAAAAATTCATTAAGTGTGAATTTTATTTAGAAAATATGAAAAATGTATCGTATTAAATCTTAAATGTTAATAGTTTAAATTTATTAAAAAAAATATACTGACTTAACACATTGCATGCATAAACTAAAATACCTCCGAAGAAGGGACACCTCTGTTTAAGGGACATAATGTCCGGCCCCGTCAGTGTCCTTTATTGAGAGGTTCTACTGTAATGTATTAATACTCAAGCAGTAATATCGATTTGCTCAAGACATTTCTTTTTTCCATTTCTTAGAGCAAGGGCTGACTAAGCTTGAGATTTTAATGAATGAAAAAGATCTTAAATATTTAGAGACGGAAAGTTAACTTTTAAGTGTTTTCGTAAAGATTTCCATCCTTTGATCTCAAATGTACTTCAACGTCTTAATCAAGTTTTAATAGCAGTTTTAGTTGTGCTCTTATGAACTAAGATTTTGCATATCAGGCATTTTCAGGGGTTGCCAAAAAACTACATCAGCAGTTATTTTTTTGCCGTTCCCTTCCAGAAATTTTCCTTATTTCTTTTTACTTCCTTTTTTGAAGTAAAGGAGTATGGTGCTCATAGAAAATTTTTCACTCAAATTTTGGCCTAAATTTCTACTTTACTCAGTTCGTCGAATGAATGTTGAGAAGATTTTTTGGCATATCCGTGCAAGTTTCGATACGGAGGAAGAAACAAAACACACTCTTAAATACTTGGCTGTTAGAGGCCATTCATTAATTACGTAAGGGTGGTAGTTCTTATCGTCTGCAGCTGAGCCTAGAACTTTAATTTAGTTATTATAATTTTCATTGCTCGCGTGAGTGGCAACGTTTAAATTTAATTTTCTTGATAGAACAAAAAGATTCTTTAGTAGCGATAAGTCAAGCAGCGCTGCTGCATCACATTCTTTTTTTTTCTGAAATATCTCGATCATTCTAAGTTATATTTATTTCTGAATTTATGTTAAATGTTACGTTCGTGTGTTGTAATGAATATTCAGTATAGTTATTGCAAGTATATTTTATTGCGAGTTCACAACGAAGAGTAAGCGGCTCTATAATTTAAAAAAAAAAAAAAAGCCACGTAGCCCGCCACCCAGCTAAAAATAATCTTCAGAAAATCTGCAGAAAAAATTTTTTTTTGAAGTATTTTTCAAGATTTCTGCAGATTTTTAGACGACAAGCAAAATCTGTTTTTTGTCTTCAAAATAATCTACAGAAAATCTACACAAAAAATTCTCTTACAGTTTTCTCTTAAATAGTTCGCACGTTTGTAGATATTTTATGGTCACCAAAAAGAAATCTGTATTTCAATTCAAATTATTTCTTAAAGTTTTATTACAGCATAAAAGTTTTTCACACTTTAAATTTTTTTATATTTTTCTTCAGTTTTTAGAAAATTAAGCACATTTCTTTGTTTCTCTTATTAAAATCAGTAATAAATTACTTAAACTTTTCCCCCAAGAACTTTGATTTAGATTTTGATAACTTAAATTGAAATTTAAAAGCATTTCAACACGTTTAAAACATTTACCAAATAAAAAATGTCTGTTTATTGTGTTATACAAATAATATGACATGAAAATCAATTTTAATATAAGTGCATGATTCAAATCAAATAAAAGTGAAATTACAATACATATTTTTTTTTTTTTTTTTTTGAAAACAAAACGATATTGAATAACGCAAGTTATTACATGGTTTGAAAGGGCTTTCAAAAATGTCATTTTTAAGAAGGATACGGATTAGAACAGAGTCAAATTTGTCTCACTTGGAGAAAAATCAGGAAATCGAAATTAAATAAGAACAAATATGACTTGAAATAATGTTCTCGAATGGCGCGCCGTTCGAGTACAAACGCACCGAACGCCAAGCCTCTTACCGTCCACGGAGGCCTCGGTCCGTCCCGCAATTCGGGTGCCACAAGCACAAGGCTACGAGAGTAGATTACCCCTCGACCAGGTGACGCGTATTTTTTTTTTTTTTTTTTTGCTCCGTCACGGAAACAAAAAATTAGGGAAATTTTAAGTTCCATCATTGGAAACCCATGAAAACATATTGGATTTATGCCTCGGTTCACAAAAATGTAAGACACTTTAAAATTCACCAATTATTATTTGATTAAATTAACTTTTATTTAATAAGTGTATAGTATATTAGGGTTAGTTTGAAATGTTATGCCTAATCGGAGGTTTTTAATTTTTGAAATTTTTTCTTTTTCACCGATTGACTTAAAATTTTGAGCGAACATTTACGTTGTCAATATCTATTAATAAAAAAAAATGTGTTACGATGTCTCAATAATAACTAGCCTAATTAACTTAATTACTTTCCACCACGTGGTCGATTTGGAGGAATTTTTCGAAATTTTTAATTTTTACAAATTGTTCTACTTATTATTTCGTCTTGAAACTTTATACTAATTTTACAATCATAGCGATGTATTTTTGTGACAAATTTGGTTTAATTATTTCAATTTGCATAAGCTTCAATTCAATAAAATTTAAAATTTCATTTTGGATGCGTAGTTCAAGTTTTAATTATATGTTTTGTTAAACGAATATGAAACACCACTCTGCAGTGAATTTACTCATTTTTATTAAAGAAATGTCGAAACTTAAAATTAAAAATGTTTTCGGATTTTTATTGCATTAATTTCATTTGTTATTAATTGTTATCTACTATTTTTAATTTGCTGGGTACATTTTTTGCAGTTTATCTACAGATTTTCTGCAGAATGTTTAAGTATATTTGAAACATGCTTTCTTTACAAAATCTGCAGAAAAAAATCCGCAGAAAAAATCTGCAGAAAATTTGGGCATATTTGGAACACGCTTTCTGCAAAAAATCTACAGATAAAATCTGCAGATTTTCTTTAGAAAGCATGTTCCAAATATGCTTAAATTTTCTGCAGATTTTTTTAAAAGATTTTCTGCAGATTTTTATTAGCTGGGCATGCTCAACCAAAGGGTCCCCTAAGGGGAGTTGGAAAAATCTCTACATCCCTTACTTTGTGAGGGGGGGGGGTCAAACCCATTCTTTCGTAATATTTTCCGTCGATATTTTATATCAGAAGTCACGTGGTCAAGTGGTTTGGCAGGGGTCATATTTCATTTGCGTCTGGAAGATAAAAAACGTATTAGGAGAAACCGTTTTTTGTTTGTTATGTAAAGAATGAATAGCATAAAATATAATAAAAGAATGCACTTTGTATAGCATGTTTTATTTAACTAGCGGTACCCACACGGCTTTGCCC
Source organism: Uloborus diversus (assembly GCF_026930045.1). Taxonomy (NCBI): domain Eukaryota; kingdom Metazoa; phylum Arthropoda; class Arachnida; order Araneae; family Uloboridae; genus Uloborus; species Uloborus diversus. Next base: position 32,104,748 of record NC_072732.1, read on the forward strand.
GTAGTAGAAAATTAAAAGGTCATTTGGTTCGCCTGCTTATTTACAATAATGGATGATGAATTTCTCGTCAATTTACTATGTTCATTTGCTCGCACATGTTACGGTTTCACGTTATGATAATTTGTAAATTTACTCTCCCACGTTATAGTCGGTAAAATTTTCTTAAAATTGAAATAGAAAAAGAACAAAATCGAATTTTTGAAAAATCGCTTCGAGGTGCACAGCCCCATTCTATAAACTGATTCTGTGCTAAATTTCGTGAAAATCGGCCGAACGGTTTTGGCGCTATGCGCGTCACAGAGAGACATCTGGACAGATATTCGGAGAAATTTTGAGCTTTATTATTAGTAATGAAGATTAGTATCGCATCATGTAAAAAAAAGAAAAATAGTAACTATTTCTTAACGCTAAAAGGTTTTATGAAATAATAGTGAATTCAATAACGATTCCAGTGATTTAAGATTCGTTATTTTATTATTTTGAAAAACGAAATGGAATCTTACTTAAGAATAGGAGGAAGGGGTTTGAAAAGTCTTCCGTACCTTTACATGGGGGAGGGGGGGGGGTTAGGGTCGAAAATTGCCAAAATCACCCTTATGTAATTAATGAATGGCCCTCTTATACCCTACTACGGTAAAAAAAAAATCTTCATTCGACATTAAAACTTGTGAAATGAAAGGGACGGTATGCAGAGGAAAATAATCACCAAGTTTGAATTGGCAATTGGGAACCCGTAATTTTTACGACATAGGGGAAAAGGGGCTCATGTGAACAATTTTTTCATTTTTTAATTTCTCAGAAAATACTATTAATTTCTCATAGAAAAAGGGTCCCCATGATTGAATAGTCTTTTCTTTTGTGCCATGGATTTTTTTCAGATTAAAAAAAAAAAAAAAGATTTTTTTTGCCCCCTTTATGAAATTTTTAAAAAATGTCTTCAATAGGGAAGTTGCAACCTATTAAATGTTCATATTTTGGCTATTGGATATTGTTCATTGACCCTCAAAACTAAAAAATTCACCATCGCCGAATTTTAAAACACCGTGGTTGATTTTTAATGAATTTTTAAAAATCCACGCGCAAAAGTGCGCTCTTCTGAAACGTCACGAGCCTACGTCACAGGGCGCGAATGAGCAGCTTTCCGCCGAAGATCCCTTGTTTTCGCTAAGGACATTTTGAGCGCGCTGATATTTTTATTTTTTAGAAATTCAATAATCCTTTTGAACACACTATGGAGACCGGATTCGTTAAAGCACAATCTAAATAATCTTCCTCGTGTAACATTAATGATGATATTCGAATATTTCCGAGAGGATGAGAGGTTTAATGTTCCAGAAACGCGAGGAGTTAAATGCGAGGAGATAAGCCTTTTACGTTTGGTCTTCGAAGTCGAACGCGTGACCTTCGGCTTCTCCCCTATCGGAAGAGCGCATGACGTCACTTCCTATGCCATTTGACGTCACAAGCGCTTGAACTTTAAAAATTAATTTAAAAAAACTACTTATCGTATCGCAAAAATTTTTTCACTTATGATGTTCATACATGTTACTCTATCATATAAAAATAAAATTGAAAAATCGAAAACTTCCCTGTTGTTCACATGTGCCCCTATAGGGAGGCAGATGTGAACAAGCTTGGGGCACGTGTGAACACGATTGAAAAACGCAGGAGGAGCATCATATTTCAAAGAAAAACTCTTTATAATAAAGCATATACGTATATGAAATTTTTAAAAACTGTCTTCAATTGTTCACATGTGCCCCTATAGGGAGGCAGATGTGAACAAGCTTGGGGAACGTGTGAACACGATTGAAAAACGCAGGAGGAGCATCATATTTCAAAGAAAAACTCTTTATAATAAAGCATATACGTATATGAAATTTTTAAAAACTGTCTTCAATTGTTCACATGTGCCCCTATAGGGAGGCAGATGTGAACAAGCTTGGGGAACGTGTGAACACGATTGAAAAACGCAGGAGGAGCATCATATTTCAAAGAAAAACTCTTTATAATAAAGCATATACGTATATGAAATTTTTAAAAACTGTCTTCAATTGTTCACATGTGCCCCTATAGGGAGGCAGATGTGAACAAGCTTGGGGAACGTGTGAACACGATTGAAAAACGCAGGAGGAGCATCATATTTCAAAGAAAAACTCTTTATAATAAAGCATATACGTATATGAAATTTTTAAAAACTGTCTTCAATTGTTCACATGTGCCCCTATAGGGAGGCAGATGTGAACAAGCTTGGGGCACGTGTGAAAACGATTGAAAAACGCAGGAGGAGCATCATATTTCAAAGAAAAACTCGTTATAACAAAGCATATACGTATATGAAATTTTTAAAAAATGTCTTCAATTGTTCACATGTACCCCAATAGGGAGGCACATGCGAACAAGCTTGGGGCACATGTGAACACGATTGAAAAACGCAGGAGGAGCATCATATTTCAACGAAAAACTCGTTATAATGAAGCATATACGTACATACCAATTACATTCAAGGGTTTGTAACCTATACTGTGTCTGTTTGAATTGTACAGTAACTGTCATTAAGAAAATATTTTTTCAGTGTTATTTCTTTGCTCACTGTCAAATTTTAAAGGTTCATAGCATGTTCTAATCACTAGATCAGGGCTGTCCAACTGCAAAGAGCCCACGGGCCAGAATTCCGGTCACTGATCACCTGGCGGGCCGCAGTTTGAAAGTGTTGAACAATAACCTCTTACACGATAGCAATTAATAATTGAATTATTAATTTTTAAACAATGAAACAGAAGGATTATAGAACGATTTGTTCTCATTTAATGGGAAAACTGAGCCCGACCCGCTTTCTTTACGAGGGCAGAAATGTCAACATCGATGTTTGTCGTTGCCAGCCGAAGAAGGTCTAACAATGAACTGTCGGAGAGGTAGCTCCTGTGACGATTCTTGATAAAGTTCATCGCCGATAAAGCACTTTCGCATAAATATGACTAGAGCAAGCTCTCAATTTCTTTTTCGAAATTATAAGGCTGTAGAGTCAGTGAGAGGGTCTTTATTTTTAACCAATTGAAGGCAGGTTTTGCTTATCTGAAATGTTTCTCTTTTTCCTTCCTGTCTCTCCCTCCCCCAACGCGAGACAATACTATAGTCCATTTAGCGAGAGCTGATAGTGGACGTAAACAAAGCAACGTGACAATTGGCGTTACCGCTGTCTGCTTGGCGCTGGGATGATTGAAAACAGCGCCAATCAGATAAGCGAAATGTCTGCGCTTTCAATGCGAACAACATTGCCAATCGGGCGAGTAAGCCATGAAAGTAGTAACCCTCTTTGTTTACTTCCTCTATCAGCTCTCGGTGAATTGAGTATATTTCTAGGAATTCGTTTGAACACCAGCGTGCAGGGTAGGACTACTTGACCTTGAACTGTAGATGTCCTGTACCTTTTCTCCCAATACAATTAAAGGAGTAAAAGAACGATCAAGAGGAAATTTCGAGACCTGCACTAGATCAACAAGAAAAAAACCTTATAAGACTAAACATTACAAAGAATATTTTATTTTATAAAGTTTATTCTTGTTCAGTGCGTTTAAGCTTCATACAGAATATGATGATGAATTTTAAAATCATTCTAACTTCAGTTTTTAATTAAAGGAAAATATTTTTTGTTTTTATGTTCCGAATTAAGGAACAGGATTGAAACAGCTGTTGCAGCAATTACTAATGAGACACTCATCAAAGTTTGGGAAGAACTCGCATATCGTCTTGACGTGTGCCGAGTGACGAATGGTGCTCACATTGAACACTTGTAGGCTATTATGTAAAACTGTTTGAGTTTCTCTTTCATTTGATATATCACTTGTGGCTGTAAGTTTGGTGTGATAAATATTATAACATGTTAAAACCCCGCTATTCATTTTGAATCACCCTGTATAATTATAGCGTTACCAGCAGACCATGTATAACGGAAGAACTAAAAATATTAGGGAACTTCAAAATTATTTCATAGTACCCATGAGAACAGGAAAAAAAAAAAAAAAAACGCAACCCTTTTTTAAATGGGGGAAAAATAGACCGAAATAACCGGTAAAAAATAAAGTCAAATCAATGTAGATGGTAGTTGGTTGGGATGTTATAGAAGACAAAAGGTTTGCTAGAAAAGTGAAAAAAGGGTATTTTTAGAAATAATTTTGGCGACAGAAAGCGTGAGAAGGATTTTAACAGGTGTGTGGGACCAAATGGAATGTCCAAATATTTTGTTCGTAGCTCAAACAAGTTACGCAAAATGTTACTAATGGATACATTAAAAAATTGCAAATGAACTGCAACGATTAAAGAAAATGATGAATAAAGCAGAAAGTAAATGTGTTCGAAAAAATCTTTTGCACTGCACTGAGAAAAAGGAAACTTGAAGATAAATGAAACATTAAAAAAAAAAAAAAAAATGCAATTTTATCTCAAGTGTATCAATACACTGTTCCAAATTGCTCATCGTTCAAAAGAACTGTCGTTCATTTTTAAAGTGAACGAACGATCCGTTTATTTTGAGGATTCGTTCTTTTTGTCCCGTTCGTTCATGAACGACACACCCCAAGTAAATAACTTGAGCTCAAATTTTGGATATATCTATGTAAAAGATCTCATAGATTAATATTTTATACAAACATTTTATCTGTACCTCAGAGCCAGAATGACGTAAGTCCAAAAATTGCGATTTTCCGTTTATTAGTGCATTGCATACAAATACCTATTCCGAATCGAGTCATGTAATCGTAATTCTTAAAAAAAATCCTTTTCAATTTTTTACTAGGGTTATAAGAGCGCGCCAAGAGATGCATTCTTTACATGCGCCAGAAAAAAAATGTTTTCCCTCTCCCCTGCAAAATCACCATAATGTGACTTACAATCTTCCAACTCCGAGGTACATATAAGCTCGTAGATTATGTTTTTCTAAAAATTAATTTCATTGCTCACCAGGAAACATCACGATCAAGGAAATTCAAAAAAATTCCAAATTGGTGGCATTCGAAAGAGCATTGGAAAACATGTTTATGGCACTGAAACTACGTGCCCTCGGGACCACGTTATCGAAATATGAGGTCTTAAAAATTGCCGAAATTTTTAGTAAAGTCGCCAAATTTAGCGAGTTTTGTTCAGAAATGGAAGGTACGGCGCGAATTCAACATCTGCATCTGACAAGATATTTCACTTCCATTTTTGGTCACCACCAAAGCGCGTGAGAAATAGCGCATTAATTCTTTACTCGGGGTGACTACCATGGCGCGGGGTGTCGTGGCACAGACTGCGGCATTGAAATTTTTAGGGGCTTGTGTCCTGGGATATTAACGTACAACTGTATAGGGGAAAACGCCACCGCCCGAAACATTTGTTTTATTTTATTGTAAAAACAATGGAAATATAATGTATATTGACTTCAAATCATATTTTCTTTTGACGAATCCCCTAGACCCCGAGAAGAGTTCCTTCAAACATTTGATTCCAACTACAGAAATATGAATGTGGGTGTGTCTTTTGTTGCTTTTCGAATAACTAAAAGTAATTTTCTCGAATAATTTAATTTGAACCTCCCCTCTGTAAAATGTTATGGAGAAGGTCAAGATAAAAATGTCTTTTAGCATTTTAGGTAGTAGTAGTAGATGTAAGTAGATTTTTCTTCACTATTTTTCGTGGTTATTATTATTGGTGAAATATATTTTATTTCTAAACAAGGTTCTCATAAGTATTAATTATTTTTTCTTTTAGGTTCTGGGCAAAGCTAATTTGTTCTGATTTTTGACATTTTACTGTAGTAATAAAGCAAATTAAAATATACTGCAGTGAGAGGTTCCCTGAGCTTAAACTTTTGGGAAAGCAAAAATTCTCAATTTACCGAAAGAAAATTCAAATTTTGCCGAGCGATAAAATACGAGTATGCGCAAATAATAATGTATGAAAAGTGACTTTCGGGAGTTAAAAAATTGTAATTATGTCCTCTAACTTGCCGAACTGTCAGACGAACTTTGTCGAATAAGGAAAATTTTTGGGAAATCACAGTGCAATCCCATCAATGCGCTCCTAACTGCATTCAACAAGAACGACCTCCTATTACTGCGACCGATCTGTCATAGGGTTCGAGCACAAAATCTCGTTTAAAATTCCACAGATGTAATGATATTTTAGCATCCAATAGAACGTATTAACTGAATACATTTGAATATACCGTTCAAAGTTTAAACTTTTTTGTTATTCTTAAGACTGTCTGTTAAAAAACTGATGTTTAAAACTTTTATGCTTCTGCGGGTGATATATTTCCACTGAAAGAGTTTATTCGATGATGAAACTGTTTTGAAAAAAATATGATAACCGTACAGAAACGATAAACACACTTTAAAGTCTTTTTTTTTTTTTTGAAAAGTCGTAAATCTGAAGTCTTCAACAGTATCTAAATACGAAGAAAACGACAATTTTAAAGATTGCAAACCATGTTCTCAAATTAAAAAAAAAAACGATTTCTGTCAGTTATTTCCAGTGTGTTTTTCGTTATGTGTATCGTTTTCAAGTTATGTGTAAGCCCTCTAACAAGTCAAATAAAAAAAAAACTGTATTAATTTTTATTTTGCTCGTATTTGAATTCCCTTTTAACTTGAAACATAATTGGTAAAAGTGACTTCAGTATTTTTAAAAATGACTAAATAACATGCAATATGATGTGCATTTACGTTATAGCGACTTTCAGTTGCAGTGACAGACTTTTTCGAACTACAGGGGTTGTTAATGAACGTAGACTATAAAATTTTTGATAAAAATCTGTTGTGAAGTAATTTCCGACATCGTTAGTTTTGCTGTGCAAATTTTTGACATTTACTATCCGTTGTTTTCTTTTTTTTAAAATTATTATTATTATTATTTTTTGATTTTAAATTAAAAATTAAACATTTTTGCTAGCAGTGGTCAGGCAATAAAACTTCATGAATAATAATAACTTTTGAAAAAATAAATAAGAGCTGGGATACTACAATCCATGATCATTTTCTTTCAACATCAAAAACTATCCATTTTATTTTTCAATATATAAGCTTTAATAAGCATGTTTTTTTATCTTATTCATTTCAATTCTCGTACATAATTATTAATTACTTACAACACATTTCATAACAAGAGTACAAATTTAAATTAGTTAAGTAAAACACACTTGAAATGCACTTAAATTCTGAAATGCATTATTATCACGATTACAAAGTTAAATCCTACGTTCAATTTCGTTGTAAAGTTGTAGCTCCTCTGGATAAAGTTCTCTAGTTTCCATTTCACAGGCTTCATAGTTACTTTTTAATTTTACACACACAAGTAAAGGGTTAATTCGAAACATCGCTTACGCGCTTTGCAGATGACCAGAAATGGGAATGAGAGTCTTGCTAGACGCAGGCGATGAAATCACGTGGTATTTTCCATTTCTTGCCAAGTCTTTAAATTTGGCAAATTTTCGTAAGATTTCGACAAACTTTGACCCCCCATATCTCAAAAACTAAAGGACGAGGGCACACAATATTTGGGTCAAATTTTTTTCTAAAGATACTCTTTCGAATGCGACCATTTTTAACTTTTTTCATGATTACTGAGCTCGTGATGTTTCCTGGTCAGAGGTTTTGGCCAAATTTCTTGGCGAAAACACGAATTGGCGGATCAATTCGCAAAATGGCCGAACTTCGGGTCATTTTGAGAAATGTTTATCACTTTCGTAATTTACACTGGTTCAGTTTTCTCGTTCACGTGGTCCATCTTCCTCGAGTAGTGTAGGTAAGGTAGAGAACATAGTAAATAATTTAAAAATCATAAAATTCATTGACTTCTTCAAAGAAACTTTCATTAAAAACTTATTTAACCATACATATGTACGGTGAAAAGTGAAACATACATAAATGCTTGCCTTTTAAGGCAGAAAAGTAAACGTGATCCATCTCTCACTGAATTACCTTACTGCAAGACTATGTTTAATCCTCAAAACAAAACGCTCTATTTAAGTCATTTAAGTGCTCAATTATACTTTTAAAAAGAGTTATGATTCCTAGTTGCAATCATCTCATTATTTTCTTTCGACGTACCATTTTTTTTTTTTTTTTTTGCTTTGTGAAAATGATTGAAAACTAATTTTATGCAAAATTGCTCGCTCATTTCCCTTCGTGAGTTGAAACCTTTTTTTCATCTAAACTAAAAATTCAATAAAAACTGAATATAAGAAAAATACCTCCTAACGTGTGCACATGAGTTTTTCCCGCAGCCTTTTTATTTTGTTTTGAATCCTTTGATTCATGTACCGATTCAAATTCTATCACTTTTAACCAGAAAAAAACGTTCGATTTCGCCGACCTCGAAGTGATTGGAGCGGAATACTAATCAGTACCAATTCCTATCAATGTCAATACAGCAATCACACTTAACCGTTCAATTGCGCTACAAAAGCAAAAGCGCAAAAAACTAATTTGCACCTATTCCCATCGGGATCACCTTTGGATACCGAATGTATTTACATTCTTTTTCATTACATTTTCAATTAGATCACCCCCCCCCCAAATGCTTACTTGCTTACAGATACATACACTCACGAATTGCCAGACAGACAGTTATGTTGTACGAATAATTTACAAAAATAGTCAAAATGAGTTCGTAAATTTCAATTACTTGTAAATAAGTCATGATTAGAACAATTTTACGTATACAAGGCTTTACTGTAATTAAAAAATATAAGCAAAGGGAAATAACAGCCATAGCCATTTTCATGACCGTTCAACTGCGCCACAACTTTGGAGCAATAAGCAACAAAAATTAATTTGCATCTGTTCCCATCAGGATTACCTTTTGGATACCGACTTTCTTCACATTATTTTTCGATTAGATTTCTCAGAAAAAAAGGTTACTTACGTACTGATACATACACTCACGGATCGCCAATACCTACAGTCATGGAACGGTTAAAGTGAGTTCAGAAATTTCTATATCTTGTAAATAAGTCAAGATTCTAAACTTTTACAAATACCATTCTGTGTGTTTGAAAAATATAAATAAAGTTAAATAACAGCCATAGCATATTTTCGTGACGACAATTCTGCCTAATTACTTAGTCGCACAAAATTATATATTTATTCTGTTCGGTTCTGCTGCTCTGAGAACGTCCACAATCTTAATTTATTCTTCTTTATTTCGACTTCCGAACAAAATATGTAAATGTATCATTCCTTAAAAAGGCATTTTTTCTCATGCACCGTGAACTTATTTAACTCATAGTTGTTATTTAATTAATTATGATTCATTACATAATTTCGAAATCGCGTGAGGAAAAACCATAAGCTGAAACTTGAATGTTAAGGATCAGATTATAAGAATATGTAGTAAGTTGATTTTCTTTTTTTTTTTTTGCATGAAAATATTTTAAATCATCTGATTGTTCTTATGTTTCAAAAAACTAAGGCTGAAACTCACCGAAAATGTTTCGGCCGATGTTAAAAAATATATAAAGGCTTTCAAAAAGTGCCTGAAGCTTTCTTGTGCCTAAATAATGTATTTTCAAGCCAAGTTTTCTGATTCTTCGAGTTGAACCGAACCATTGCTTCGGTCACTCGTCTGGTCTGTGCTAATTCTACATTAGCTACCAGTTTGTTTGGCACTCTTGGCTTCCTTAAGAGGTTTTCCATCTCCAAATCAGTCACTTTCCTATACCGGGCTGATAAGTGCTAATAAGCACGAAACTGCAGTCCTCGGCTGGAAATGACTGAGCTGGCGGTGTATTTCACGTATTTAAATAGGTACTGCAGTTCTTCAGACACGTTTTTTAACATTTTTTGAACACGGACGCTTGACCCGTTTTTCGATCACTTTGAACCATTTTTTAGAAGTTTTCGTAACACTTTCGAGAACTATTTTTCTACCACCTATTTGGTTTAGTACGCTTTTTTAACACTTTTAGGAGCGCATTTGGAAAAAATGTTTCCAACGTAACGATGTTCCTTCTTTTAGAACACTTTTGTAAAGCAGTTTTTGGAAAACTTTCTACGAAACGTATGCAATACTCCTTTGATTATAATAGTTTTTTTTTCTGTTAATTTTAAAGTAATCTGGCTGTGCAGCTGTCAACTACCACTGGACAATGAACAGTCTTCGATCAGGGAAGGGCATTTTTTTGGACGGCATTTGCTACGCCAACCGATAACGATTCATTGCATCGAAATGTCTTCTAAAGTATCATTATGAGAGAGTCTGCTGTATTTTACTGTTGATCTGTGCATGAATTTAACACAAACTCGTTATCACTGTCTTTTACGCCATTAAGCTTATGTAGTTTGAGGCACTTGCTCTGTCAGAAACGGTGTTCTTATTTTCATACATATAATAGCGAATGATCGAGGAACGCTCCTGACGTCATCAACAATGAAATTCGCACCACGGCAAGATAATTTTAAAATATGTTTTGGTAACTTTTAACAGCAGGGAAAAGCTTAATTGCGACAAGGCTGAACTGGATTCGGTAACTTACCCGTTTTACCGGTAAGAATGGGTCATTTCAGGGGAATGAAGAAACGAAAAGATGGTCAACAATAAACGCTATCCACTGGAATTTAGGGTTAATTCACTTTAGTTTGGGTTAAAGTTTCAACTATAAAAATATCACCAAACAGGCAATTGCTTCGTTTGAATGTGAAACAATTTTCACCCGTTATAATTTGCCGGACGATAGCCGACATATATATATATATATATATATATATATATATATATATATATATATATATATATATATATATATATATATATATATATATATATATATATATATATATATATATATATATATATATATATATATATATATATAGGGATAGATAAGGACTCTTAATTTATGTTCAGCTCTTTTTAACACTGAGTTTCCTTTGATACCTTCTTTTCTGAATTTAGGTTATTCTTTATTTGAATCTATACATAGCCACATAGTTACAAATAAAAAATGCACCCAGTATATGTTTTGAAGAATTTAAAAGTTTTGCTATCCCAAGTGTCTGAAAAAGTCAAAAATACAAAATTTATGTATTTTATGGACATAAATGAATCAAAGAGCTGGTTCAGGTAAGATTAGTAACAACAACAACATGTATTTCAAACCCTTTTTTTCAACTTTCAGCTAGTGCTGCTGTTCTCCAGTCGAATTAGATTAGTTGGTTCGGAAAAGTCATTTTCGTATTTGAAGCTCCCTGGAAGAAAATTTCTCGTGACAAATAAATGAACCCGAAACTCACGCAACTCTGTGTACTTGCTTTTTATCTCTACTTTTTCCCCAATAAGTGCTTTTTTCTGCTTGATGTTGCAGCGTTGAGACTAGGAACGTGCTGCAGTGAAAACCCCGCTCAGTCGTTCCCGCATCCATGTTATCCGGCATTAATCCTTTTATTCCCTATACAAATTATGTTTGAATAACGTTAAGATAATTCATTTTTATTGTTCTTCACAAAGTTGCTTTCCCTTGTTTATTGCTGTGAAATTTTTCCTTCGAATCAAGAGGATAGAAAGAAAGACTTTTTGTTTCTTTTGAAATTTCACAAAAATCAGGGCATTTGGAACTTCAAACTTTTTAGTTGACACAAAAACTTTCAATTCAAATCGAAATATGTACGATAACCTCCACTTAGAGTTGTTCTTTCTAAAATAAGTAACTTTTAACTTTCTGCAACTTTGATTTGCTTCTTTCACAGTTTTATAAGTAACAAATTATCTAAGTAGTAGATTATTAAAAAAAAAAAAAAAAACATGAAATGTTCTGGTTAAAAGGTACAGGCATCTACTCTAGCTTTATTTTTTGCCCCTAATAACTTGCCATACGTAACTTTTTCCGTACTTTATGCACTCCATTTTACAGTATTTTGTAATTTAACGTTTTCTAAAAATTTTAAGTGCGTATTTTATGCATATTGTAGGTGTTATCCTCATTCATATCACAGCGAATGCACTGATCTAGAGCCGCTATATAGATAGGCCGACGCATCAGCTTAAGTTTAGCCTTTTTGGATCGGATTTTTCATTGTTGCGCTAATTGGGTTACCACAGTAAAGTTTCGCGTTTCGCCAAATTTGCAGAAAATAATACTTTATTTAATAAACAATTCACGTGCCACTAATAATCGCTCGCAGTGAACAATCACCAAACGCGATTACTCGCCAGAAAAGACAACCACTCAAACACGCGCTCCGATCCAAAAAGGCTGATCTTAAGCTGATGCGTCGGCTCGTATATATAGGGGCCTTACACTGATCTAGAGCACCACCACACTAGAGTCAATGCCTGTGAACTGAAAAATGACGTCATCATGGGTTGGCCGATAATCAACCATATTATTGCGTAAACTAAGGAAATCTCGCTAGCATTTTAAAAATTTCATATCATTTATGAACCTAGTTGCTCTACATTCTGAAAAATGAAGTGTTAAATTTTTTAGAAATAAAATTAAGGTTAAAAATTTTCTTTTCTCTACTTTTCACAGAATTATAAAAAGCCAATTTTGTTAATTTTTGAAAATGGCTATAATGTAGAGTAATAAGGGTACATTGGCGGTATAATGGATTTATCGCTATTGAAAGTTAAGGATTTGCTCACTGGCGACATTTTACGACTGCATTGCAACCGCAATATTTATCATTATGTTTAGTCCAAGTTACATAGAAAATATACCTTTTTGCGAATAATACGGCTTTGTTTTGCCTTTGTAAGTTACTTCTAAATTTTAAAAAAATCAAATTAAATAGATTGAAAGCTCCATCAAATATAAAATATTCCTTCAAATAAATAAATTAATCCATTTAAGTGTAAAAATAATTCGCCAAAAGAAGAAACCAAGCCATCAAATAACATTAAAAAGTTACATTAAAATATAAAAGAATTTCCCAAATAAATTAATTGGAGAGTAATTTTTCCATATTTAATCTTGGCGATCATTTTTCATTTTATTTATTGCCACCATGTTGAATAAAAGTTACTAACAAATATGAAACTGCGTGTTTGGTAGTATCATGTATTTTTGTATTTTTTTAGTACACTTTTAAAGAAACAAAACGTTAAATGAGAATAAAAAGTTTCTGAAATTTGAAAAATAGCCCCCCTTTTCCTACCCCCATGTAATTAAAATAAGCCTTCAAAAAGCAAAATAATCCGCAAAACGGAAAAACGGGATTAAAACTATATTCGCCAATTAAATTAAACAATACTGTTAATACTCAATCAATTAATTTTTTCAGTGCAACTTTCGCTTATTAACCTTATTTGACGTAATCAGACTCGCCATTGGTAGGTAACGAAGGGGGGGGGGGAATCAATTTCCCCCTATGGAATGTCAAAATCAGTAAAACTTATGAAGTTGACCACCCTTGTTAGTTGATCACCTGTCTAATTTGACCGCTATTTTCAGGAACAGAATTTGAGCTATATCATATAATTCAAAATCTATAAGTTGACCACCTGTTTAAGTTGACCACATAACCGCAAGTGGTTAACTTACACAGGTTTCACTACGAACTATATTGTAAGACTACAAGAAGAGAAGAGAAATGCCACTACTACTACCAGGTCAATTCAATTATACATGTCAAACAAAAACTACGAATAGAAAATTTGATAAACAAGTTCTAAACAGCAAATCCTCCCACAGAATGCAATAAAAAATCCTAGAACTGTAATAAATTAAAAGTGTACATGATTATTATTCTCTTTTGTAGAGCTTGTAAGATAAAATTTATTGGTATAATGTTGAATGAAAAAATAACGATTGTCACTTAAAATACATTTCACAGAATAGAATACAATATACAGTTTATTAAAAATCGAAAAATGTATACAAATTTTTTTTACAAAGTGATAAAATATGAGCAAAAGTTAAAATGACATATAATAAAGCTTCATACATTAAAGTGAAGTTCCATTGTTTCAGAATGGAATGTAATACATAAAATCATTTACATTTGCTGTAAAACTTATTCTAATTTTTTCTTTCATTTAATGTGTCATACAAAATAATGTAATAACTGTACATTTATTACAAAACATTACGTTAAATAATATTAATTTCTTAGCATGTTACATTTCAATAGGTTCAAACAACAATACTGAAGTAGTATTATTAATCAACATTGAATTTTTATAGGGAATTTTACTTTTATCTTCGGTTATTGCTGCTTGAGCTAAAAATTTTGTCTTTTTCGAAATTAAAACATCGAACAAAACTAACCATAACCATTGTTTCTTTTCATTGCGCAAGGGTTTTCTTTATAAGAGCAACGATAATATCGCCATCGTTTTTTAAGATACACCAATTTTCATTTAAGTGTACTTGAACTTTTATAGCAAGATCATCCAGAGTTGATATAAAATCTTTTTCATCTTCAATTTCCTTCACTTTTAAACTTTCTGAAATAGCAAGAGAAAGTTGCCGGTTCTCCTGGAATTTCTCTTCTGTCTTCGAAACGTATTCTATACTTTTAATCTTTTGATAAATAAGAAGGTGCTCCGGGTATTTTTGATGGTACTGAACCTGACCTTAGGCGAGGAAAACTCAAAGGTGTGGACAGTAAGACTCCAGTAGATGGATTAAAGTACTTTGTTTCTATCTCTTCGGCATCAAAATGCAGCTCAGACACTTAGAAAAGTGAATTGAATGAGACTGAGAAATTGTAGTTAAATCATAATGGTGCAAAATTAATATTAGTTTCAAAGCAGCTAAGTTGAAGTCGTAAATTGGCGACCATAAGGTAACTTTTTTGCTGCTAATTTGACTATACACCACCAAATGAGAATTGGCGCCGAAATTGAAATTGAACTGGGGAGAGGAATTGGCGCCAAAAATGAAACGTCGAATTCAGTAACAGAATTGGCGATATTTAGCGAGTTAATGTTAAACGGGTGCTCATTGTCGAAAACTCCAGATACTACTCAGCTACAACTACTGCCAAAGACGTATCGAAGGTCTTTCAATGAAATTTAAAATATATTTAAAAATAGCAAACCATTCATATGTAATGTTATAAACATCCCAATTTCTTTCCCAACCATTTTCCACAATACTAATTTTTGATTAAAAAACGAAGCCCGAAAGTGATGTAATTGAAATTTTTAATTCGTGAAAAGTTTAAAATGTCTCTGGGTATTACAATAGTTTTGCTGGTGCTTGGCGACTTGTTTACTTTTTGAATCAGAATAAACCGAAAAATATTATTTAAGTTGCCACAATGTTAGCTCCTCATGTTTTAGTTTTACAATATAATAAAACATGTTCATTTTTAATATTTCATTCTTTTATTTTGTGAATTATTTTATATTTTAATAAATTTTTTAATGTTTTGTTCAGTTGAAGGATCATTTTTGTTTAACTTTTCAAGTTATTTGATGATTTATTTTTCTATTTGGCAAAGTAGTTTACTTATTAACTGCTTAATTTAGCGGATTATTTTTAATTTTAACGTAACTTTTCGTCTTGTTTAAAAGCTTGTTTTGTTTAAAAGCCCACTGAAAAAACAAAATAACGTACGGTATCGTCAAACAAGCTGTTTCTATGCAACTTTGACCAAATTGGCGTCAAACAATAAAATTAAATATAATCGCCAAAATGCACCAACCGTGGTACCTATAATGGGAAAGTACCAAATTCCTCACATGAATCAGATTGAAACTATGTTTTGTGCATAGATTATAACAACCTAGAGGATGTAAATATTATTTAAAATGATCTTCTGTTCTCTGTAAGGTCCTTTTGCATGGCATTTTTGACGCTTTTTCAAGTTTCATTTAGTATTGTATTGTCATCGCAATTTCAGATTTGAGACGCCAACAAAAACATGAAATTTCCTTGATCTTCAAAGAACTATTTCCGATATTCAGCATAGTTAACTTATAGGAGTAGGAAAGTGTATACAGGTAAAGCATATTTAAATATTACACTGCAATCAAGGGTGCCCATATGCAAAATTGTAAGGGGCTCCGATATTTTCCCCATGGTTTAGCACAATATTTTCCCCTGGAAACTGATTTTAGTGCAGATTAGAGTTATTAAAAATTATTTAATGTATTACAAATTTGACATTTTTAATAACTTATTCATTAATTCGGCCGGAGAAGAAATGTTTTTACATTTTTTCAAAGAAAAAAGTACTAAAAGCAAGGAAGTTCTAAATTCTAAGGGATGGGGGCTTGAGCCCCCCCCCCCCCCCCCCACTTCCCCATATGGGCGCTCTTGACTGCAATATTTTCACACAATCACTGCAAGCATTATACTAACATGGTGTTTCATGCGTAAATTTAACATAGACAAGTACTTTAATTTTAGGACTTGAGAAACAATTATGAATTACTTACCCTAGATTGCTTTGTAGGTGTAAAATCTTTACGGTGAATAGCTCTTATCCATGCGTCCTTCAAATTTGCGTCCTTTGGAAACGCAAAAGTGGAGACTTTTGGCCCTTTTCTATAATTTCCATTGCAAAGTGGTACAACACACTTACAGACCATCTTGATTTTAGTTGTACTAACGAGACATTTAAAGATCATCTGGCCAAGCTGTGCTGACGTCATAAAATATTTCGTTGCCAGTCCACAGGCATTGACTCTAGTGTGGTGGTGTCTAGAGCCGCTATATAGATATGCCGACGCATCAGCTTAAGTTTAGCCATTTTGGATCGGAGCGCGTGTTTGAGTGGTTGTCTTTTCTGGCGAGTTATCGCGTTGGTGATTGTTCACTGTAAGCCATTATTAGCGGCACGTGAATTGTTTATAAAATAAAATATTATTTTCTGCAAATTTTGGCGAAATCCGACTCTTTGCTGTGGTAACCCAAGCAGTGCAACAATGAAAAATCCGATCCAAAATGGCTAAACTTAAGCTGATGCGTCGGCCTGTCTATATAGCGGCTCTACACTGATCGAGTAATGCTTCTGACGTCACCAGAGTCAAATAAAAATATAAAGTATCTGCGCACGCAACTCAAAAGTATCTGCAAGCTAGTAATTGTCTATCAAGTAAAAAAAAATGGGGGGGGGGGGTGTTTAAATTAAAAAAAAAATTTAATCATAAGAAACAAATACATTTTGCAAAAGTTCATTGGCTAAAACAACGTTATGAAGCACAAAATTGCAAATAATTGCAGGCAAATGCTTTGAGGTCACAAGGAACTAATTTTCATGCCAATTATGTGAGCCTATATAGATGCAAAGACCCAGGTTAAATTTCAAAATTTTAAAACTAAGCTTCTTTCAGCAGATATCTTTGCAATCGTAAGCTCACATATTTTTGGGAATTATATCTCCACTGCAGATCGTACATTGGTGGAACCTTTCTCTTCTTATACTGTCAATCAAGAAATCAATAGGATACCCAAATTTCTAACAAAAGAAAAAACTAGCAATTCGCTGCTTCTTGGAAATGTTCTGTTGAGGGAGACAAGTGCAATAAATCTAGTAGTAAGAGTGTTATTTATGAAGATGAAAGATACCACTAGGAGCAAGTTTCCAATCTGCCTTTGATACCTTCATAGCCCCATGCACACAAGTATTCCAAAACTATATCGTATTTTCGGATGTAAGCGCTACGGCACTTACGAGAACTTTTTTTTTTTATAAATTGCCGATGCAGTGGATACAGCAGGTGCGGTGCATATGGTGTGTTTTTTTTTTAGTTTACATTATTTTACAGAAAATAAACTATTTTGAAAAGAAGGAAAATAAAATGTTTGGAACTTTCTTCGAGATGATTGGAATTATGCTCAAAATGTGTTTTGAATAAAAAATAACAAAAATTTCCTTTTGAATTTCTGGTAGCATTCTTAAACACCCTTTTTCCTCCCAAGCAATTAACAATGCAAAAAATTAATGAATTCACAATCAGTGTATCCCGCCTTTTTCGCACAGTTTAGCTTTTACTGTAATTTAAGTCCTAATTAACGGGAAGATAGTATTGAATTATGCGAGAATGTGTTTTTTTGCTTTAGTTTTTAGTTAAAAGGATTGAGCTGAAGTCGGAAAAATGTCCAAATTTTCGAGTATAGATCGGGAAAATTTGCGGAATAATTTTCGCGGTAAAGTCCGAAATTCTTGCTTTGAGCATCATTGTTTGGACTAAAGTGCTGAAATCTAAGCGAGTTTTTTCTGTAATTATTTTAAAGTAACTTCATAACTTTTTTAAACATCAATAAAGTCGATCGTTCAAAGTTTTTTTTTTCATGCGCAATGTCAAAATTTTCGACAGCAATCCGAAAATCGGCAAAGTCCGTGGTTGTCGGATTTAGGGTAATTAACTATCAATAAGTTGTTAAGAAATTCTTCTTTTGAAATATTTAATCTCTTTAAATTGCGTTTCAGATATCTTAAAATAAAAAAAATAATAATAAAAAAAACTAACAGAAACCACTTTTCTTTCACAATTTTTGTTAAACCTAAAGATTACCACTTGATGAATAGGACAAAAGAAGGGAGGATTAACATTTTAGTAATTTTTTAACAGAAGGAAAAAAGGACAGGGGTGAAACTAGAACATTGCTCGCGATTTTTGAGAGATTCGCATGTCCGTAATGAATGTATCCGCACAGCACCAAATATTTTCTTAAAGCAGCGAATGTATTTGCGTCTGTCTGTATTATCTAGCGATGATAACTACTTTTTACATTAGCAATATTAATTTTAAACCAATTAGAAGTAAAGAAGGAGAATTTGAATGATTGTCGCGAGATGCGCATGCCCGCAACGAATGTATCCGCACAGCAGTGGATACATGCACCGAACGCGCGGGTGTATATACTCTATGGTAATAATTTTTACAATCTAAATAAATAATATCAATATCTATTTAAATCGAATTATAAGTAAAGAGTATGAACTTTTGCGATTATCGAACGACGTGCAACTCCGCGGCGATATATCCGCACTTGTATCCGCGCATGGCGTGCGTCTACATTATCTAGCTCTAGACGTCAACAACAATGAAACTCGCGCCTCGGCATGATGATTCGATAATATTTTTTGGTGATGTTTAACATGCAGGGAAAGGCTTTATTGTGATAAGGCTGAACTCGATTCGGTAACTTAGCTGTGTTACTGGTAAGACTGCATCATTTCAGGGGAATGAAGAAACGAAAAAGCGGTCAACTATGTACGTTATCTACTGGAGTTAAGGGTTAATCCACTGGAGTTAGAGTTTAGTTTCAATTATTAAAATATCACCAAACAGGCAATTGGTTAAAATGTAGAAGAAGAGAAGTAATTTTCATCCGTCATACTTTGACGGGCGACTTTCTAGTTTTAGGAGAATGAAGAAACGAAAAAGTGGTCAACTATGAACGCTATCTACTGGAGTTTAGGGTTAATCCACTGGAGTTAGGGTAAAATTTCGACTATTAAAATATCCCCAAACAGGCAATTGGTTAAATGTAGAAGAAGAGAAGTAATTTTCATCCGTTATACCTTGACGGGCGACTTTCTAGTTTCAGGAGAATGAAGAAACGAAAAAGTGGTCAACAAACAACAATGAATGCTATCTACTGGATTTAGGGTTAATCCAATAGAGTTAGGACTAAGATTTCAACTATAAAACGAGCTGATGTGTGCATCACATGACTTCCTTTTACTCCAATTTAATGTCATTTTCTCAATATTGGCAGTTTTAATGTGATTCAATAGTTTACTCTCTAAATATCAGCAACAGCGGCCAATATGAAACCAGATTTTAAAATAAAATAAAATTAAATTAAATTAAACAAAAAAAAAAAAAAATCCGCCAAATTTGTCGCCAAGTTGGCGACAAAACTTGGCGACTAAAAGACTGGCGATATATCGCCAAGTGTCTACCAAATTATAACACCACTTGAGTTTACATGAAAATTAACAATGATTTCCCCCCCAAAAGGGGCAAAAGACCTCCTCTGCAGCATCCGAATGCAACCAAAAGGGAGGTGCACAACTAGACCCCACTAGGAGTCTAAGTACCACATTTCAACTTTCTAGGACATTCCATTCTTGAGTTATGCGACATACATACACACATACACACATACGCACATACATACGTACATATAGACGTCACGAGAAAACTCGTTGTAATTAACTCGGGGATCGTCAAAATGGATATTTCGGGTGTCTGTACGTTCCTAGGCATACATCCACGTGTGGTCGGGTTGAAAAATAAACTCAACATTCATTCGGAGGTGAGTAAAATGGAAATTAAGGCTCGTTTTTGAGTGAACATTTTTTCGCGAATACACTAGTTCCTTTTTTGTAAAAGGAAGTAAAAACTACCACGCAGGTAATTGCTTCGTTGAAATGTAGAAGCAATTTTCATCCATCCACTTTGACGGGCGATTTTCTAGTTAAATGTATAAACATTGCCTATCGTGGTTTTTTGATTTTAGCACGTATTCATTGTTTTCCCACATTCATCGTGTTTTTCCTCGCATTCCAAATGAAAATCGATGGATCGAGGTCCCATTGTGTAAGACTTAATTTTTTTTTTGCTATCAGTTTCATTCCAACGTCAGCGATCTTTTTGAACTCAACTATGTCAGCTTGGATAGGTTTTGTGGGAATAAATTAAGTTTTCAAGGTCAAGTATAAGTGAAAAAGGGTGATGTTTTACTTTTAGTGGAGAGATTGTTAATATTCATTTCTTAAGAAAAAAAACTGATTTAAAATTGACTTGCACTTTTTCCATTCGTTTTTTTTTCTTTTAAATTAGTTAGAAAATTCTCTGTAAAACTGAACCGTTTTTCAGCTAATTTTCTTACACCCCACTTCATATATTTTAAAGTGAAACAAGTTCCTTCTAGTAAAAAAGTGTTTTTTAACAAGGAATATAACTGTCCATAACAATGCAAAACATATATAGTCAAGCTTTCTTCTTCTTCTTTTTTTTTTTTTCAAATTTACCGGCACTTGGACACTGTTGAAACCTAGCTCCTACTTTTCTACTATAATGCTCACTAATGAGAAATAAATATTTGGATACTCCTAGTGTTTTAATATCCACCGAGAAGCGGTTTATATTGTTCAATTAGCACGGAAAATAATTTTCTTGCTAGTCTAAATTTCATATTATGCTCGGTAAAAATAGGCTGCTAACAGCCAATGACGTCATTGAACGATATTTGCCCGGATTTCAGTAAAATTTAAATCTCCTTGTTAATGGAAATGAGAACCTTTATCTGCTTGTTTATAAAATACGCTTGTCTAAACTTCAGTGGGATTTAAACTTCCTTCTAAGAGAAATAAAGATATTTTCCCATATATTTTTTGTCCTTCTTTACTTTTCTAATTTAAGGTGGGCGAACAGCCTAAATATTTTTTTTCTTCGATATTCACTGTCCCTTTCTAAAACTTTGAACGATTATTAAATATGACCTAAATAATGCATTTTGATTAATTACTTGTTGAAAAAAAATAAGTTTTTTTTTCTTCAAAAAAGTCATTATTTTAAGAAAAAACTACTATTTCCTTAACACTTCCGGTGCATTCACTTTTTCATGTTTTTTTTTTTTTTTTGAACTTTTTGTGTTTATCTCTTCGTTAGATACCAGAGAGTGATATGATCTTCCAAGTTGGAAATATTTCACTAAAAACAGGTTTTATGGATTGAAGATTGGAAAATTCCTCATCCCCTAACTTTAAATGATTATTATTTCAAAACCACACATTGCATGTACATTAGCTTTTAGAGGTTTACAGCACACTAATATGTTCAATAACCATTTTTGTAAAATGTCAAATAAGTAGAGTTAATACTTTTTTCAATTGAGCTGTGCTCGTAAATAAAAACTTTGAAAACGTGGATATGAGAACATCAAGAAAGAAAAAACAAATTTCAATTACAAGCAGTGCATTTGATTTTAGTAAATTTCTTCTAGTTTTCTTAATAATTCACCGAGTTAAAAAAAATGCAAATTTCGAAAGAAGAACATTGGGGCTCTCTATATTTATCAAAATCTTAAAATCGACTTTTTTGTGTTCGCCTACCTTAAAAGTCAGTTGTTTTTACTTTTTTTTTTAAATAAAAAGGAAATTTATCTTATTTAAACAGTTAATTGTTTTGAATATTACTCTAAGCTTAACTTAAAAAGCCAAGGTTTCAGAAAACTTTCCACAGAATTTGTCTGAATAGAATAATTTTTGAATCGTTATAACTCCCATCCATAGTCTTGTTATAGATTTAAGAACCCTTGTCAAATGATTAAACGTTTATGACAGGAGTGCATATTCTTTTTCCTATATTGCCCACGACAACATCATCAAGTCTAATGTTATTGAATGAACAATAAAAATGTAAAGAATTGAAACAATTCACTTATTGCAATACTGAAATATCCACAAAATCAAAAGAACTATATTCTGCATTTTAAAAAACCAAAACAGGAAAATGTTTATGAGACAACTCAGCACGTATAAATTCTTTTCATTTATCTAATATTCTTAATACTCATGTGGCAACAGACGTACTTCTTTAGTTCGGAATGAATTCCAACCCACACTCTAGTTACAGATTCAATAACCCTTCTCGAATGATTAAACGTTTACGACAGTAGTATAGATTTTTTTTCTTCTATATTGCCCACGACAACAGAATCATCAAGTCGAATTTTAATGAATGAAACAACCTTCTGCCGGACACTAACCCTCCCCCCCTATCACGAGCGGCTCTCCAGCGCGCATTCCGCCCACGTGATCATCGCGTGCGGCCAATAGGAGAGCCTGCCGGATTCGGCGTGAAACCAAGTGTACAAAAGCCGGACGGCGCATACCTCCTGTTGCCTCGACACTAAACGCACCAGGACTTAGTTACCTATATTTCCAAAGCCCGTGACCGAGAGGCTAATAGGGACACAGGGAACTTTTTTTCTCTTTCCGTGACACTTGTTCCGAAGGTTAGACTCCAAAATTTTTTGGTGAGCTCTTTGTTTTTCCTGGTAAGTCATAATTTTTTGTGCTGTTTTACTTTTCAAATTTTATATTTATGTTGTGAAATATGTGTGAGAAAAATTTTCCAGTTTTATATTTAAAAGTCGGTAGTTAATATGATATATAATGTTAAAAAGTACCATAAGTTATTCATAACATTCTGAGTAAACTTTGAGGGAAATCAGTTTAGAGAACCAAAAATCGAATATTAAGAGAAAATTTTGTAAAAAAATGGAAAGAAAATGAATGAGAAAACGTATGTTTGGGATCAAATACCAGTAAAATAATTTAAAAACTTCCTAATAAATTTTTATGTCATTTGATTAATTATTAATTTGATTGAATTCCGTTTATTGAATTAAAAGTAAAATATATTTTTTAAAGAATATGCACCTTAGAAAGAAAGCTTTCCTGCAGAGTACTGGTTAAAAAATAGCTTAGTGTTTTTTTTTTTTTTTCAGTGTATAATATAGTTTTATTTTCAGAAAATAAGAAACAGTATACCAAGAAAATTGTGGGTCAATATAATTCAATATTTGTATTGACGAGCTAATTTTTCACCGAATACAAACTGTTTTAGGAAGGTTAAAAAAAAAAAAAAAAAAAAAACCGCAATTTTTGCAATAAGAGATTCATTTAAAATTCATATAGATTTTATTAGATTTTGAGGTAATTTTTATGTAAACGAGAGAGTTTTTATAACCAGTAATCTTTTCTTTAAAAATAAAAAGTAGGACAGAGATTAATGAAGTTTTTTTTTTATATCTATTCATATTCTTTAGAAAAGGAAGCTAAATGAATGACCATATGAATAAAATCTCTTTTTTCTAGATTTGGGGGGGGGGGGTGTAGGGTGCGAGTTTGAAATGTTAATTTTTGGTAATTAATGAAACTATTTTAATAACGATAAATTGAAAACACACACTGTTTCCGTATTTTTTAACCCGTTGACGGTCATAAGCATGATATTGCGATATTCAGTTTATGTGAAAAGGCTGTGGATTCGATTACGGGCTCATTTACAATATCGGACGATACCTTTCACGACAGTAGTATGACATTGAATATTATTTGAACGTGTGGTTATTGGCCCATTAAAAAGCTAAAAATTAAAGTGAAATATTCGACATGAAACACATAGTGACTAACTTATTCATAACTGCAAGTTTAAGAAATAATTTTAAACAAACGATTAAAATTGTATATTACTAAACACACCAGTGAAACTCGATAATCCCTCGTGATCGTGAAGTACATACGTGAAGGAACTAATATCTTTAGATAAACATGTTCGACACGATTAAGCTTTTGTTGAAATCTTAAAACAATAACTCTAAAAAATATGAACAGTTGATGATTAATCTTATAACAAAAATTATAGATGCTATTAATTTTCCTCTTTTTGAAAAGACGAGATTCTTCCTCACAAATATCAACATATCGACGGCCATTATATCACAATACAGGTGTATAAGAATGGTACTTTTTCGGTGCGCCCATAACTTTCTTAATACTTTATGAAACTTCAAAAATACGGCATCATTTATAAAAATATTTTCGCCACTATCAAATTAAGCAAAGAATTTACACTTTTTTTTCAGCAAAATAATAATTTAAAGCACCGGACTTCTGAATTTTTACTGACGATCTAGAAACAATAGGCGCCATCTATTAAAAAGAAGTTAAAACGTTTTGATGATGGATATTAAAACTTTCGACAGTTTTCATTTTTCTCCACGATTTCAAACAAATAAATAATATAATAAACGTAGAAACGGGAGAAAATTGTAACTCTCGGTTATCAGGAGAAGGACGTGATAACACACATAATCGATCACTTAAAGAGAAATATCGATGTCGAACCAATATCGATTTTATGCGTCTACTATTTTATCTCGCATTTACTCAACGTACTTTTACAATGCACAGTGGTAACTAATCATTTACTGCACTTAGGCCCAGGGTCTGATTACCCAAAAGGCTCGGAAACTTGAGCTTCCCATCAGAATTTTTAGGGGACCCAAATATCTCTGTGAAACTGGACTTAACTCCATGCATTTTCTTAAACGGAAGAATTAAATAAATATGCAAAATGAGGCCACAAGCTAGATTTTCAAATGTGGGATTTGATTTAACTCTTACAGTGCACTTTTATGACATTTAATTTCCTTTGTAAAGTGTCGAATATAATTCCACATGGTCTTCCCATATTTGCTGAGAATTCAAGTGCAACATACATGTATGTAATACACAAAAGTTCTCCCAGTCGATAAGGTGGAATTAACTTAAATCTGAATTCTGCTAGGTCACTTAGCATTAGCCAGTGTCGTATCAATGTGCATAGAATATTTAGAAAATTTGCCTCAAACAAAATGTGGGGGGGTGGGGGGGGGAGGGGCTCCAAAATGAGACCAAGCTTCCCCTAATTTAAAAGTTAATTCGGGTCCTGCTTACGCCGCATTCGTACGCGAATGCTTCGCAAGGGTCAGCTAGAATATTGACACACACACATATATATATACATTAGAAATCTCCCTAATAATTAATTATTGGAATGCGGGCAATCGTCCTAAAAAGAGCAATTTCAGTTTCAAAAGCCATTAAACGCATTAAAAGAGTAATGGGGCGCAAATCCTTGAAAAAAAAAAACAAGATTCTTCACTATATTTATAATAAACTAACTGCTTTGAATGGTCTACCTCCAAGAAAAAATATGCATCAAGTGATACATATTCAAATATAAAGCATAAATAAAAGACAAAAAAAAAAAAAAAAGATAAAATTTCCCGTCAGCGTGTAGAAATGAGCAAATTTATGACGCAAAATTTCAATTTAAACCTCTATGATCAGTCGTCATTGATAGGCATAGCCTTCTGTTTCACGGATTTACTGCCTCCCCCCTCCCCATGGCAGTTCCTGAGCACCAGAGCATCCCTGTGACAAATTTGACAAAAATTTGACGTAAATTGTGGAGAGGGGGGATCCACCCCCACACGGCGATATCTCCCTTTCCACAGTATACGTCGAATGTGAATTCTTGAGCATCAAAGGACCTATGTGGATTTGTACAAGCAACATACTCAAACCAACTTACAGCCACTTAAATATTTTAGACTAGGCTTGTTTGGAGCGTGAGTTCGACACCACTGCAGCTGCATTATTGATAACTAGTGGCACCCGCACGGCTTTGCCCGTAGTAGAAAATTAAAAGGTCATTGGTTCGCCTGTATATTAACAAATAATGGAGGATGAATTTCTCGCCAATTGGTTATGTTAAATGGCTCGCCCATGGCTCATAACGGTTCCACGTTATGATGATTTCGTAATTTACTATTCCACGTTGTGATCATTTTGCTCGGAAAAAGTTTCTTAAAATTAGAATATTAAAAGATAAAAATCTAATTTTCGAAAAATAGCTTCGAGGTGCACACCCCCATGCTACAAACTAACTTTGTGCCAAATTTCATGAAAATCGGCCTAACGGTTTAGGCGCTATGCGCGTCACAGACATCCTACAGACATCCAGACATCCTCCGGACAGAGAGACTTTCAGCTTTATTATTAGTAAAGATTACCCACTTTGATTTCTGAACTAGTGCCTCTTTTTCGTGAATTTGAGTTATGAAGGTAACTAAGACTTTTTTTTTTTTTTTTTGCATAATGTTCCAAAGTTTTCTCCCTGAGAGCATAGAAGTAACCAAATTTGCTTTTTTTTAACGGTATGAGTGTTTAACAATGACTGAACTTAAACGAAACGGAACCAAAAAAATTAATTTTTTTACATTTTGACGTGTTGTAACCTCTGATGTATTTTTTTTTTCAACTTCTTTTATTTTCTTGATCGTTTTTGAGTTCGTTCTAATCGTCATTCTTGAATACTTCTCTTCAGAAATACTCTCTGAAGAGCTAAGTGTTATCAAGAAAAGGCGAAGTCTCATGTGCGACCATCGCTTTTTCAAGATACTATTCGACGGCAATATTAAGAAAACTAGCAGATATAATAGGCTCGCCTATGCAAAGCATCGGGATTTAAGGAGATTATTTATTACTAGAAAGTCGCCCGTCAAGGTATGACGGGTGAAAATTGCTTCAACTCTTCTACATTTGAACGAAACTATTGCCAGTTTGGTGATATTTTGATAGTTGAAACTGTAACCTTAACTCTATTGGATGAACCCTAAACTCTAGTAGGTAGCGTTCATAGTTGACCATTTTTTTTTTATTTCTATTCCTCTGAAATGACAGTCTTACCAGTAAAACAGTTAAGTTACCGGATGGAGTTCATCCTTGCCACAATAAAGTCTTTCTCTGCATGTTACGCATTACCAAAACATATTATCAAATTATCATGCCGACTCGCAAGTTTCATTGTTGAAGCACGCGGGATACTCTATCATCGGCTGTTATTTATGTGAGAATGATTCTTTCCGTTAACCTGATTAGTAGTTATACAACGCCTCTAGAGAAAGAATGAGAGGTCATCTCTTGAAATTTGTTGTAAGCATGTGAGAACAGAGCGATGTTTTACACGAGGCAACTGGATGAACCTGCTTTCGAACGGGCGGTTATCAGGATGGACCTTCGAGCAGGAATTACTAAATGGAGGGAGCCAATCATTGGCCAAGTCACGTGACTCAACACCGACGAATGGTTGACACGTTTTGAGTGAAACTAGCGAAAGAAACTTGATTTCTTCCAATGCTTTGCTTTAAAATGTGTCACATGACTTGGGATCTTTGGTTCACGAAAGAAAACCTTCACTCCCACAATTTTATCTCTTCTCAATTAGTGCAACCAGGTAGAAAAAATGAAGGAATCGCCCGGCGTCCGTCACTTGACAGTCAGCTAACTCATCCGGCACACCAAGCACATGTGTTGCTACCATTCTCATCACGATGAGTCGAATCACCGTTTTAGTTGTCGGGACATTTCCAAACGTTCGCTGTGTACGTGAGTAAACTAGTTGAGTCAACTCGGTTTTGGTTTAACAGCACTGTGGGATCAGCTCCTAGAATGATTTCGGCTTATTAGAAGGAAAGTTGATTCAACTACATTACCTCGCGTAAAAACAACGAACAATGCCAATCAACTACTTAACAGCAGAGCTGCGGCGTCGGAGTCAGACTGATTTTGGGGGAAAAGAATCAGAGTCGGGAGTCGAAGAGTAAACTTCCAAGAGCCGGAGTCGGTCATTTTTCCTCAAATTCCGAAACTCTGCCAGTGCTTGTGGAGACGGAGTCAGACTGATTTTGAGGTAAAGGAGTCGGAGTCGAAGGCTTTAAAATATCCGGAGTCAGAATCGGAGCTGGAGTCGGTCATTTTTCCTCAAATTCCGCAACTCTGCCAGTGCTTGTGGAGACGGAGTCAGACTGATTTTGAGGTAAAGGAGTCGGAGTCGAAGGCTTTAAAATATCCGGAGTCAGAATCGGAGCTGGAGTCGGTCATTTTTCCTCCGACTCCGCAGCCCTGGGCGGTCATTCCAAGCTCGCTAGCTTGCGAGATCGAGATTCTCGCTCGCGTGATTGGTTGTGATCTAGAAATGTCGCAAAGTAGTATTCTAATCTACTCGAACTTAGCTTGCGGCGAGGTTACATACACACGCACCCACACACTTGCGCCTACACAAACACTCACGCGCATTCATACACACACACGCTCGTGATTGCGAAAAACATAATTTGAATTCAAGATGCCTAAAATTCAAATTAATTATATTTTTTTAATTTTTTTTTTAACGCAACGGCAACTAAATGGAATGTTGGAGCCTCCCTGTTCGATTGCCATGTTAAAATGACTCGAACAGATGTACTAAAAGTAGTGTATTTCATGCCAATAATTTTGAGAAATCATCGGTTTTTCTTTGAAAAAGTCTTTGCGAATTTCTCAGTAACTGCTATTTTTTTACAGAAAAAATGCCTCTAAAGCGCACTAAATTGCTAAAAAGCTATGACAGAATCAACTTCAAAATCGATTCTAAACCCTAAGAAATTTGTTTCAGGCTGTCGGTTGATTTTTAATATACATAGGTTTTTCACAACATATTTAATCATAGTATTTTACGATGTTTCTATGTTACGACTCATTACAGTTGCACTATTAGTCTCTACATAGTATAAAATGAAGTCCCCAAAAAGCGTCTGTGTGTTTGAACTCGCAAAACTCGAGAACTACCCGGCCGATTTTGCTGAAATTTTCACAGTTTGTTCCTTTAAGTCTTGAGAAGGTTTGCAGACCAGTTCGAAAAGAATTTGATGAATAGTTCTTTTTTTATTCCAATTTAGGCCCTATTTTCACACAAATTCCCGAATATGGGGGTGAAAAATTACTTGCAAATAGTAATATTACATATCGTTGGAAAGGGAAGAATTTTCCGCGTTCTACGCAATTTGTTCCAATGCTCTAACTTAATTGCGGCGGGAGTTTTTTACGTTTTTAGCTCGAATTTTTTTAGGCTTAGCTGAAATTTAGGCACTACTTTCTTCATTAAATCCATCAATAAAAAGTGAAGGAATTGTCCCAAAGTTTTCTTTTTGACAGCATTGGAAAGAGCTGCTTTCTTTACTCTAGATCTAACTCGACCTAAGGTCGAAAGTTTAACACTCTATCTCCATTAGAAAAAAAGTTACAAGCGAATTAAATGAAGTTCAAAAATCTGTTCTCTATTCAAGTTTTTAACCATTTTATTTTGCGTTTCCACGGTAACGCTTTTCGAATCCATTGCTCATTTCCATCTTTCTCATTTTCAATTCTTAAACTTATTTTATTTTGTGTTTCCACGTTACGCCTTTTAAATCCATCTTTCTCATTTTATTTTAATTTCTTAAAAGTATTTTAGTATCTATCGTCATTGTTTGGCGAGAAAATTTTGCATGATCGTTTTTTTTTCTTTCATTTAATCCTGGTTATTGAAAATACTTCACTTGACGCAATGGTTTTTTTTTTCAAGGTAGACCGGGCAAAGCCGGGCAATGCAGCTAGTTCAAAAATAAAAAATAAAACTTTTTTAAGGCATGAAAAACACAGCAGCAAAATATTTCTTTCAACCGTCACATTGATTCCATAATATACCGAAAGATGCTTTTTAAGCTAGGTACAGCAAAATTAAGTAATAAATAAATAGAGGAAAAGTTAACTTGCACAGCATCATATTATTTACTGAAAAAGCTGCTGTACAACTGTTTTTTTTATTTGTTTTATTTTTCGTAGTTTGTTGTAATAAAAATGACTTCCTTCTTAGACATGGTTTAATGTTTTTAACACATGTTTTTGCTAGTTTAATAATTTTAACTAGGCACGAAAAATCCCTTTTTGCTTTCCAAAATGTAGGACAAATAAGTTGTTTATCTACCTAACTTCTTCCCTCAAACGCCGTTCGGATGTCGCGAATGACCTTTTCCCGATTTGCTAGAATGCCTGTTGGGCAATTATTTTTTCTACGAAATTATGTTGGTTTGCCCGTGTTTCAGTCGAAGTCTATAGTTTTTCAGTTAAGTACTAGCTGCGTTGGCCGACTTTGCATGGTTTACCTTAAAAATAAAAGTTATGTCAAGTTACGCGTGTTCAACATCAAGGCTGGAAAAAAAAAATCTATAAAATTTTGCCGTAGATGGCGGAAAAACAACCATACAGAAAACATTTTAAATTCTCCGATTTCAGGAAAAGCCTCAAAACAAAAGTCAAAATTTTATTTGTTCATATTTGAGAAAAAAATAGCAACAGATCTTTCTTCTCAATGATTTTCTACACGCTATGAAAGCACTGTTACGGAAAGTTGAGATGAAGCACTGAATAATTATTAGAATGGAGGAAAGCCTTCGAAAAATAGGGATTTTGTGTCGAAATCTAAGTGTCATAATTAATAGTTTTTAATTGATGTCTCCGCTAATTATTATCGGAGGATTATGTTAAACAGCCCAATACAAAGACGGGAAAATTAGGAATCTATCGATACCTGGCTCGATGGTCAGTTCATTGGCGTTCGGGAGAAGTAACTTCGACATCTATAGATAGATACATAAGCTCAGTTTTTAATTATATAAGATTGATCGAAAAACTAATCCAAACCAGCTGCAAGGTTAATTAAATTCGGTTGAGTTAAGTAAAGATTCTACAATCTAAAATTCACGTAAATTTTTAAATAACTTACTTGACAATAATTGAAACATTTTTGACTGAAGATTTGAGTTTACGCAATTGATTTGTGTGAACAATAAAATATCTGTCAAAAATATGCTAAATTTTCGACTAAAATTGATCAGAAAACGAAATAGTTAAGATTTTAATTATTGTTTTTCTCTTCTGAACTGTTAGAATTAGTTAGATTTGAAATGCTACAAATTTTTAAAACATATTTTGGCATGTTTTTTGATTCCTCTTTCTTCAAAATGCAACACGCACGTAATTAAAAGGCTTAGAATGACTTTTAAAGAACATTATATTGCACTTCAACGTACTAGTGTTTGTTTATTGTGCCAAGAAATACGCCATCACTGTTCCTATTCTGATATTGAATGAGAAAGGTGTTTGCAATTAACGACTATGGTATCAGCGAAATATAACTTTTACAATCGGACACAAAAGAACACTTTGTAGAGGCGCTCTCTCTCTATACTGCAAACCTTTCCTTTCAATAACCGTTTGTTTATCTAAAGAATGATTTTAAAGGAATTTCCATCGCTCTCAAGACTAACAGTGTCTGTTTACTCTATCTGCAGCCTTTCGTTTTTCTTATAGAATAAAGTAAAGGAAACCTGTTAAAAATGTAATCACGGTTAAAGTTCAAGTTTCGTTATGATCGTTAATAGGAATGACCTCGCGAGAAACAATTTGTTGCTTGCCTCAAATCTTTACAATTTGATAGTTGCTTAACTTAGAACCCCTACATATACCAGGCCGAACTGTCCGCCATTTTGGATCAAAAGTCGGAGAAAAATTACCACACTAGATGTGTTTTCGCTTTCTTTCAGCTTCATTTTATGTTAGCGTAATGCATTCGTTTTTGTCCCGAATTGTTATTAGAACTACAGAGTGTCATATTTTGAAAAAATAAACAAACCAACAAAACATCAAGAAATCGAAAACATTTCAATTGGTGAAATATTATATACATTATTATTATTCGATTATTTGTATGTTTAATTAACTTGCTAATTAATTACGAAACTAGTATTACTTTACATAATTAATGCTCTTAGTAGTATTAGTACTTTATATATTTTTATGTGCTGATACTGTATACTTGAATTTCCAACAAAGTGAATCAGTCTGATTTTTGGCAGCATTGCGTTTTTGGATCTTTGCAATTAATTTATCAACTGATTTAAAAAATGTAACAGTTATATAAAAACAAAAACAAAAAAGCATATTTCTTCAGATTAAATTACTCCATAGCAATAAAAGTAGAACCGAGAATTTACATAACAATGTTTACTGCTTTCGCACTGAAGAGTTTTAGCTTCGGATTTCCAGCAAATCGTCAATAAAATTGATTTTTTTATCTTGGGTTATTAATTTTGAAATTTAAAGAAACAAAATCCTTTCTGTGAACTATTAGCACAGTACACTGTGGCACATTCACTTATTTTATGATCTTAACATTCTTTCCTGCGTCTTTTAATAATTCACCTATGACAATGGCTCAAAAACAGACGATCACTTTGATCCAAAATGGCGGATGCGTCAGTCCCTAGTTATAGAGGCCTTAGCTTAATTAAATACTTAGATAAGAGGAGGGTATTATAGAATTCCATTTACATTTCTATTAATGACTTAACTGGGTGGTTTCGAATAAAAATCCCCAAATCACCAAACTATCTTTAATGAACTGTTACTTGGGGCGAAATTAATATTTATTTTATTGTCACTAAAATAAATAAATAAATAAATAAATTAAAAAAAAAATAATTTGAATTTTGACCTCTTGAATTCAAATTATGTTCTTCGCAATCACGAGTGTGTGTGTGTTTATGTGTGTGTGTGTGGAGGAGTATGTGTTTTTGTGTGTGTAGGCATGTGTGTTTTTGTCTGTGTGCAGGTATGAGTATGTGGGTAGTTGTGTGTATGAGTGTATGTGTGTGTGTGTGGGGGGGGGAATGTGTATATGTGTATAGGCATATGTGTTTGTGTCTGTGTGCAGGCATGAGTGTGTGGGTAGTTGTGTGTAGGTGTGTGTATGTGTAGGTGTCTGTATGTATGCGTATGTGTGTATGTGTTTGTGTGTGTGTAAGTGTAGGACATGGATGCAACCTGGAGACGGTTTTCGCTAGAGGAGCAGCATCGTGAGGCGGCCGGTCGACGGTGATGCTGCAGAGGGTGCTGGCAGGAAAATAAAATGATAGGACCTCAAAACAGTCAAATGAAAGTAATAAGCAATCGTGATTGCTCAAAAAAAAAAAAAAAAAAATCTGTGATAAAAATGGAGGCAAAAACCGAATAGGTGGTTCTCTCAAACCAGTGGTGACCAACCTGCGGGCCACATTGGGGCTATGAACCTGGCCCATGTAGGTCATTGTTATATTCAATGTTACGAATCGAAAACTATGTTCTGGAAACTGCCAAAATAATTTATCATCTTCAATCGATGTTAAAAATGATTGCTGAAAATTTAGTGTGAATTTGGTTTTTAAAAACAGATCGAAAGTTCATAAGTAGCATGCAATTGATGATATTAACTTGTAATTTGTAATTTTCTTCCCTTTTCTATATTTTCCAATGTTTAAAAATATATACAGTGGCTCCCAAAAGTCTTCGTACACCTACGACTTTCAACGAGATAGGCTCCAATCCATTGGTTAGAATTAATATTTCGGAATAGGTATTTAATTATAAGATCTATGATCAATTTTTAACAAAACTACATGAAAAGTTCTTAAAAAATATTAAAACTTAATTTTTTAAAGACCAAAAACCAAAAAGAGCCGGAAATTTTATCTCACAAAAGTCTTCGTACACTGTATAAAATGTCTATATATTATTGAGTAATTTAACTTTTGATTAAGTTATTAATTAGTAGATTATCATACAGTATTCATAACACCTTAGATAACACCCCTAACGTCTGGGAATAGATTTCATTCTTTTTCTTTCCTTTTTTTGCGTTATTTCTGAGTAAGTGTTCAACCACACTTCGAGTCTTACTGTTTCTAGCTCTATTTTCGTTTTAAAGCCCTATTTTCGTAATCTAGCCTCCAGATATCTCTAAATACGTTACATTAAGTTAAAATCTGGAGATTGAGGGGGTATTTTTTAAACTTTAGAACAATTTTCGAGGCACTAGACGCAAACGTTGAAAACCGTTGTTATCTTGATAAAAAACAAAGTTGTTTCCAATAACCAAATTTTTGGCTAAGAGTTCAAAATTGGTTTTTAAAATATTTAAAGGAACAGCATGATTCATTATTTCATCAAAAAAATTACAAACTACCAAGTCCTAATGCTAATATGCACCCTCACACTAGAACACCTCCACCGTCCTGATTAACTGATCCAAATAAGTTCTTAAGATTAAGTTCCTAATTTTTTCTTCTACTTACAGTTATACAACAATTTAACCAAAAATGTTGAATTAATTTTTATCTGTGAGTAGGTCGTGATTCTAAAACGTTTTTAGCATATTTATCATTGATTTTGCCACGAAAAGCGTAAGCTTTCTGTTTTTCGCACGACCAAGAAAATTTCTGCGGGAAGAGGTCCCATTTAATCCAACTAATCAGAGAACTTGGCGAACAGTTTTAGGTGAAAATTAAATGTAAAATGTTTCATTTAACTCTGCAGAAAGTTTTACAGCACTCAAATGTGTATTTTTAATAACTTTTTTAACTTTAAATCTCCGATCACGTTTTGTCTACTTTGCCGGTTGACCTTTTCTTACCTTGTTTTCGGTCCGATTCCTTTCTTTAAAGCTATTTATCATGCACTTTACTATACAAATAAATAAATTAGCTAATTTAGAGACATTTCAAACCAATTTACCACTACTGGGAGGAAAGAATTCAAATTTTGAATGGTGTTTGCGGTTTTTTACGAATACCAGCCATTTTACAGTAATAAGTACAATATTAAGGAATACATAAACAAAAAATTAAAGCCAAATGACTTATAAGGGTCAACACAATGCAAAAATATTGATAAAACGGCATGTGATAATTTTAATCATGAATTTATTCGAAAATATTTGAGCGTACGATGACTTTTGTGGCGTGTTATTTCTCTGTCTCTTCGTTTTCTGACCCATTTCAAAAAGAAGACCCGTCAATATTTTGAAAAAACCAATGAGTTGTATTAAGAATGACATAGGAATGATGTGAAAAAATATTAGACTTCATGTACGAATTCAGTGTCGAGTTATTTTGGTTTTACTAAAAAAATTCAAAGTGTACGAACACTTTTGGGAGCCACTGTATATGTATTTTAATTTCATTGAGTTCTGGCACGTGAGATTCATCTTATTATAACTGGCACCCAAGGATTGAACCATTAAAAAACTTCAAACGTTTGGTTTCCGTCTGTTTTTATGGAGCTTCTGTTTTTTCTTTCCTATTTTACATTATCCTAAGTGGATCATTTAACATATTTTTATGAAAGGAGAGGGGGGGGGGGGGGTGTAGACTGCTATAAAAAAATTTAGACCTCTATTTTTCTGCTTTTCTTTCTTTTCCTTTTTTGAGATGGTGCTGTATGGGTAGGACAACATTTGCTAACTTAGACGAATCAGAGACTGTTGGAACAACTCGGTTTCGTAGAATATTATGGAATAGTGAGTATTTCATCATACCAGGCACTCCATCTTGGAAAATGAACCTCTAAACTGATGGAAAAAATATTGTTAGCTAGGAAATCACAATGGCCACACTATATGAAACTACAATTCCTTAAAAGTATAATATGTTATGTTTACCATCAATATTCAAGCCAATCTCGTACTTGTAGATGAATAAAATGTTTGAAAGCTTTTTTTTGAGCAATCACGATTGCTTATTGTTCTCATTTGACCGTTTTTGGTGTCCGTGCCTTTTTCAGCTTGGACCAGAAGCCTTTGCAGCACCACCGCTCACCGTACTCTGCTGGCGGCGCGGCGCGGCTGCTCCGGTTTTGAGCTATCCACTTCTCCTGGTCGGAGGCGTCCATGTCCTACACACACGCACGTTTACACACATACACGACTTCACACACATACCCCACACACGCCTACGTGCATACACACAAATCTACACTTATACACAACTATGCACACGTAACCGCCCAGAAGGAGAGGCAGGCTTGGGGGAGGGGGAGGGGGGGGAACAGGAGCCGTTTCTAGAAAACAATAACTCCAATGAGTAGGGTTCTGTCTCAGTTCGTGATTGCAAAAAACATAATTTGAATTCAAAATTTCAGAATTCAAATAAATTTTCTTTTTTTTTTTTTTGTTTTGTTTTTTTTTGTTTTTGCAGAAACTCTTGAAGATCACAGAATGCAATTAGTCCTCTAGTGTGTAATACAAGACTAACTTGAGGTCAACTCACCTAAATGTACCATGGGAGTTTTTTATGAGTAGTTCATGAAATCCTCATAATAACAGTAGCTCCAAGCAAAGCCAAAATCTCGGCCGGTCGATTCCAAAATAGTCCTACTAGCTGTAGAATATTTTGCGTTAAAATGTAGGGGATCTCATTGATCGTAATAGCCGTTTTATAAGAGCTCTGTTAACCCCGATCGCCGAAAAATCCGTCCCTTGTAAAATCGGATTTCTGAAAGATTAGTCTAACTTTAATTCTGATTCTCAGATAAGCTTAAAACGTTATTCTGAACTTCTGATTATCTATTTTGAGATTTCAGAAAAAATTCGAGATCTTATAAAATATAGATTATCCATGTTTAGAAATCACTTCCATTTTAAAAAGACTACTCAGTTTTAAGAGGAAAATAATAAATTACTTGTTCTATACAATTAAAATTACGTTTATTCGTTTTTAAATTGTCATAAAGAATGGTGATAAGGTTCAGAATTTATGATTTCACCAGCCAAAAGCGGGCAACGAGTTTTCTCGTGACGTCTGTACGTACGTATGTGCGTATGTGTGTATGTGCGAAAGTGCGTATGTACGTATGTATGGCGCATAACTCAAGAACGGTATGCCCCAGAAAATTGAAATTTGGTACGTAGACTCCGAGTGGGGTCTAGTTGTGCACCTCTCCTTTTGGTTGCATTCGGGTGTTTCTAAAGGGGACTTTGCACCTTTTTGGGGAGAAATCATTGTTAATTTCGATGCAAAATTTTCGATCAAGTGGTGTTATAATTTGGCGGACACTTGGCGATACACACATCGCCAGTCTTTTGGTCGCCAAGTTTTGTCGTCAACTTGGCTACAAATTTGGAGTTTTTTCTTTCTTTATTTATTTTTTTTTAAATCTGGTTTCAATTTGGCCACTGTTGGTGATATTTAGAGGGTAAACTATTGAAACACTTTAAAAATGCCAATAATGGGGAAAATACATTAAATTGGAGTATGGATGTATACAACCTTTTAACCAAGAGTCTTTTACTATAAGTATTTTTGTATATTTACTTTTCTGTTAATATTTTTATTTTATACGAGGATATATATATAACAGTATTCTCTCTCATTAATTCCTAGTTACTTGGCCCCAATATAGCACTTTGAACCTATTAACTTTTTCAAGCCTTTTCCCCCTTATATATATGTTTTTTTATGTATATGTGTATATATATGTATGTATGTGTGAGTATGTGTGTATGTATGTATGTATATATATGTATATATATGTATATATATATATATATATATATATATATATATATGTGTGTGTGTGTGTGTGTGTGTGTGTGTATAGTTATGTGCGTATATGCGATATGTATATGTATTTCAAGTTTTCCCTTCAGTTTCTTTCCCTCCCCCTCAACCACCATGGTACCCTTCACCGGTTAAGCTAGAAATGGCAGGTACGAAGGCATCATTGGTTTAAAATAAAATAAAAATAAAATTAAATTGGAGTAAAGGAAAGTCATGTAATGCACACATCAGCTCGTTTGTAAATGGAATAATTAAATATAATAGTCCTGTTTCGATAACTGACCGCCAATCGACTAAGGCTTAAACGATTCCGTTTTCAAAAAGGTGTGAGGAAACCTGGTTAACTTTGCCGAGCACGGTTATTGGGGCTATTCCAATCAAATAATTTCTCCACTTTCAACCCAAACATAAAAGAACTTGTCGCGGATCAAGCGATTTTTCTTACCAGAACAAGGCGCTATGGCAAGCTTTTCTTTTCTCTGCTAAATCTCGTTCATCACATTTAACACACTGATTTATACCTTCCCCCGTGGAAAAACTTATATGCTGCAAACAAAATTCCCGGTGTTGCTGTTTAAGAAACTAAAAAGAATCTTCAAATAAGAATGACTTTTTGTTCGGAAACCAAAAAAAAAAAAATGCTTTATTTTCTTAAGCGTAATTTTATTTGTAATACATTCTACTTTCGATGTCAAAGCTCCTTGTAGAATGAAATAATGGATATACGTTTCAATTCCAATATTTGAAATGTCAAACTCGATACACGTTCCCTTCGCTTTAATAGAAACGTTAAAATGTAAACCTTTTTCCTTAAGTCAGAATAGCATCGATATCTTTTTCTTTTCAAGATGGCCACTAGGGCAAGCCTATCATTGAAGAAAAAAACGAGTGCCTGTAGTCTAATTGTTTTTTCCCTAATTACTACAGTCTATTGAAGATTTTGTCTTGAAATTGACATTACGATTGAAAGTAAGTTTTATTTGAAATTATATTTTAGTTTAATCTTAATCTATGAGTTGTATTAAGTTTTGAAGCATTTAGCTTGAAACCTATAGTCTTTCCTCCTTGAGTCGTTATAGGGAATAATAATGCAATTAGTTTTGATTGAACAATGATTGTAGTCAAGAGTTCTTACATGGAGTGTTCTTTAACTTGTCTTTGAAAGATGAATGAGTGCATTTATGAGCTTTTTATTCCAATATTCACATAACCTTGAGTCGTCTTGCCTCAAACTAGCTTAATCCATTAAAAAATAAATAAATACAGTAAAACCTGTGAAGTTGACCACCCTTGTAAGTTGACCACCTGTCTAAGTTGACCGCTTTTTTCAGGCACGGAATTAGCCCTTATCATATAAATCAACCTCTGTAAGTTGACCACCTGTTTAAGTTGACCACTAAAGTAGTGCACCGCAGGTGGTCAACTAGTACAGGTTTTACTGTAGTTTTAAAGAAATGACATTCAAATCATTTTGCGCTATTACTATTGCATTTTTAAAGTTCTATTATTGTTTTAATACACTCAATGTACGACTTCATTTGTTTTCTTTTTTTTATGAGCAGCGTTGTCTCATTTATACGGACAGAAATAACTTGGAATGAGCTGGTTTTGAAGTAAATCTGCCTTCTTTTTAAAAAAAATGTTTACACTCAAATTATAATTAAACTCATGTGATATCTAACTTTTATGCCATGTACTAGCTCAGCGGCTTTCAACCTAGTAAAACCTGTGAAGTTGACCACCCTTGTAAGTTGACCACCTGTCTAAGTTGACCGCTTTTTTCAGGCACGGAATTAGCCCTTATCATATAAACCAACCTCTGTAAGTTGACCACCTGTTTAAGTTGACCACTAAAGTAGTGCACCGCAGGTGGTCAACTTATACAGGTTTTACTATCTAGTTCTGCCCCCCCCCCATTTGAACACTGATGTGAGCTCACGCCTCAGCCCCCACCCCATCAGACCGCCATGCGTGGTTAATACAAATATAAAGAGTACACTAAAAATTTGAAACTGAAGCTAGTTCGAATAGCCAAAGCTGGTTTTTAAATAAAGGTTTTCAGCAAAAAAATTTAATATTATCACAAATAACTTTGTTTTGAACATACTCCTTTTGAACCACATGAAATCGTACAACTAACCCCATAAAACTTGTAAAACCTTTTAGTACTCCAATTCCGCACCGGGTCCTCTCAAGGGTCGGATCCTTAGTTTCTGACTAGGCTGACATAGCCTCTCGTCGATCATGGAATAATCAGGCTTCAGGTTTCTTTTAATGTCTATCCTTGCTCGATATTTAGATTTTACTAGCTGCGTTGCCCGGCTTTGCCCGGTTCACCTTGAAAATAAAAATTGTGTCAAGTGACGTACAGTGGCTCCCAAAAGTCTTCGTACACCTACGACTTTCAACGAAATAGGCCCCAATCCATTGGTTAGAATTAATATTTCGGAATAGGTATTTAATTATAAGATCTATGATCAATTTTTAACAAAACTGCATGAAAAGATTTCAAAAAATATTAAAGCTTAATTTTTTAAAAATCAAAAACCGAAAAGTGCCGGAAATTTTATCTCACAAAAGTCTTCGTACACTTTATAAAATGTCTATATATTATTGAATAATCTAACTTTTGATTAAGTTATTAATTAGTAGAATATCATGCAGTATTCATAACACCTTTTAAACGTCTGGGAATAGATTTCATTCTTTTTCTTTCTTTTTTTAGCGTAATTTCTGAGTAAGTGTTCTACCACACTTCGAGTCTTACTGTTTCTAGCTCTATTTTCGTTTTAAAGCCCTATTTTCGTAATCTAGCCTCCAGATATCTCTAAATACGTTGCATTAAGTTAAAATCTGGAGATTGAGGGGGTATTTTCTAAACTTTAGGACAATTTTCGAGGCACTAGACGCAAACGTTGAAAACCGTGTGCTTCTTATCGTTATCTTGATAAAAACAAAGTTTTTTCCAATAACCAGATTTTTGGCTAAGAGTTCAAAATTGGTTTTTCGAATATTTAAGAGAACAGCATGATTCATTATTTCATCAAAAAATTACAAACTACCAAGTCCTGATGCTGATATGCACCCTCACACTAAAACACCTCCACCGTCCTGATTAACTGATCCAACTAAGTTCTTAAGATTAAGTTCCTAATTTTTTTCTTCTACTTACAGTTGCACAACAATTTAACCAAAAATGTTGAGTTAATTTTTATCTGTAAGTAAGACGTGATTCCAAAACGTTTTTAGCTTATTTATCATTGATTTTGCGAAGAAAAGCGTAAGCTTTCTGTTTTTCGCACGACCAAGAAAATTTCTGCAGAAAGAGGTCCCATTTAATCCAGCTAATCAGAGAAATTGGCGAACAATTTTAGGTGAAAATTAAATGTAAAATGTTTCATTTAACTCTGCAG
This sequence comes from Uloborus diversus, assembly GCF_026930045.1. Taxonomy (NCBI): domain Eukaryota; kingdom Metazoa; phylum Arthropoda; class Arachnida; order Araneae; family Uloboridae; genus Uloborus; species Uloborus diversus. Next base: position 32,145,893 of record NC_072732.1, read on the forward strand.
AAACTTTTACAGTACTCAAATGTGTATTTTTCATAATTTTTTTAACTTTAAATCTCCGATCACATTTTGTCAACTTTGCCGGTCGAGCTTTTCTTACCTTGTTTTCGGTACGATTCCTTTCTTTAAAGCATTTTATCAAGCACTTTACTAAACAAACAAATAAATTAACTAATTTAGAGACATTTCAAACCAATTTACCACTACTGTGGGGAAAAAAATTCAAATTTTGAATGGTGTTTGCGGTTTTTTTACGAATAATAGCCATTTTACAGTAATAAGCACAATATTAAAGAATAAATAAACAAAAAATTAAAGCCAAATGACTTATAAGGGTCAACACAATGCAAAAATATTAATAAAACGGCATATGATAATTTTAATCATGAATTTATTCGAAAATATTTGAGTGTACGATGACTTTTGTGGCGTGTTATTTCTCTGTTTCTTCGTTTTTTGACCCATTTCAAACAGAAGATCCGTCAATATTTTGAAAAAAGCAATGGGTTGTATTTAGAGTGACATAGGAATGATGTGAAAAAATATTGGACTTTATATTCGAATTCAGTTTCGAGTTATTTTTGTTTTACTAAAAAATTTCAAAGTGTACGAACACTTTTGGGAGCCACTGTATATTCAACAATCAGGCATAAAAAATAAGTAAAAAAAAACATGATTTCCTTTCTAAACAATGACGACAGATGTTAAAATACTTTTAACAAATTAAATCTAGAAAGATGGATTTAAAATGCGTAACCATGGAAACACAAAATAAAATAAGTTTAAGGAATTAAAATGCGAAAGAAAATGGTTCACAATTTGAATGGAATCGAGATTTCTGAAACATGATTTAAAAAGGCTTGTAACTTTTTTTCCTTTCGAGATAAAAACTTATTTTTTCGACCATAGGTCGAGTTAATTCTGGAGTAAAAAAGGTCGCTTTTTCCAATGGCGTCAAAAAGAAAGCTGTGGGACAACTCCTTCACTTTTTATTGATTTATTTAATGAAGAAAATAGTACCTAAATTTCAGCTAAGCCGAAAAAAATTCGAGCTAAAAACGCAAATAACTCCCGCTGTAATGAAGTTAGAGCATTGAATCAAATAGCGTATAACGCGGAAAATTCTACCCTTTCGAACGATATGTAATATTAATATGTGAAAGTAATTTTTCACCCCCATATTCGAGAATTTATGTGAAAATTGAGCCTAAATTGGAATAAAAAAAGAACTATTCATCGAACTGTTTTCGAACTGGTCTGCAAACCTTCTTAGGACTTAAAGGAACAAACTGTGAAAATTTCAGCAAAATCGGCCTGGTAGTTCTCGAGTTTTGCGAGTTCAAACAAACAGACGCTTTTTAGAGACTTCATTTTATACTCTGTAGAGATGCCTGCTAATGCTGCAAATACTGATTCAAAGGGATTATGTAGATAAAGACTGCTTTAAAAACTTGAATAACGGAGATAATGTCGAAAATATTCAAATGTGATCTAAAAATGAAGTAGAATACAATTTTTAGCATACGTTCACGCCTCTCTTGAAATTCTTCTGCGCCCCCTAGGTTGAGAACCCCTTGTAAGCATGTACAACTACAAATGCGAATTTATTTAGCTAATTTATTTATATAATATTGTTTATGTTTTCTAATTGTTCCCCGTTAGTCCTCCTACATACGAGTCGGTTAGTTGAGTCATATTTTCGAAACAGTTACCTGTCAACTAGTTGACTGGCGTTGTCTCCACACAAGGCAACTTAGTTGAATCAACTTTTCTTTTAATAGGCCGAACTCATTCTAGCTAGAGCCGACGCATCAGCTTAAGTTTAGCCGTTTGGGATCGGATTTTTCATTGTTATGCTACTAGGGTTACCACAGCAAAGTTTCGGATTTCACCAAAATTGCCGAAAATAGTATTTTATTTAATAAACAATTCACGTATGTGCCGCTAATAATTGCTCACCTTGAACAATCACTAAACGCGATAACTCGCCAGAAAAGACAACCACTCAAACACGCTCTCCGATCCAAAATGGCTAATCTTAAGCTGATGCGTCGACTTGTATATATAGGGCCCTTAATTAGAGCAGCTGAACCACAACGCCGTTAAAATTGAATCGAGTTGACTCAACTAGCTTACTCGTGTGAAGAACTAACGTTTGACAATGTTCAGATGAGTTAAATTAATTGAAAATTTGGTTCAACTCATCGGGCTGGAATTGGTATCAGCACTGTTGTGGCTGATGAATAAGTTGATTGTCACGTGAAGGCTCCCCGGTAATTTCTTCACTTTTTCATCAGAGTACACTTCCTGACAAAACACCCGTTCAAAGTTGACTCAGCTAAGTTGCCTTGTGTGTATGAGGTCTAAGAGTATCGATTTGATGAAAACATGAATTTAGGTGCTTTTGAAGTAAAACAGGTTTTTAGCAATGGTTTTGGAACTGGTTTAGGGGAATTCGTTCTAAATTAGTTTTATTTGTTTACACTAGTGGTACCCGCACGGCTTTGTCCGTAATAGAAAATTAAAAGGTCTTTTGGTTCGCCTGTATATTTACAAGTAATGTATGATGAATTTCCTCGCCAATTGGCTTGTGCCCGTGTTACGGTTCCACGTTACAATAATTTCGTAATTTACTCGTCCATCTTATGGAATTTTGTTCTTAAAATTGGAATAGAAAAAGAACCACATCGAATTTTCGAAAAATCGCTCCGAGGTGCACACCCCCATGCTACAAACTAACTTTGTGCCAAATTTCATGAAAATCGGCCGAACGGTCTAGGCGCTATGGGCGTCACAGAGATCCTGACAGACAGACAGAGATCCGGATAGAGATCCTGACAGACAGAGAGACTTTCAGCTTTATTATTAGTAAAGATTATAGTATAGATGACAAAAACGTATTAAATTATGAAAGAAAATGAACTTCGAAATTATAATGCATATATGAGTCTTTACAAAGAATATTTTCATTTAAACTTACGTGGAAAGCTAATTTTGAACAATTAGACTTTATCAATGATCCGCAATGAGAAATATTCATTAAGTAAAGAAACTCAGTTTTCATGAGTGTTTCACGCCGACAAGTTTATTGCACTTCTGAACGCAATTTCATTGCCAATTTCCATAATCTTTTCCTTTGATAAAAGTTTTAATTCTCATCTCCGAACGACAAATTATTTAGTTTAATTGCTTCAAATCCTTCGTGCATTGCGAAAGCATGACTTCATCATCATTTTTTTTTGAGTAAACAATAGCGAAGAAAATAAGTTCTTCTTCAAAGGAACTCGCAGGAGACAATATTTGTTTGAGAAAATACTTACCAGACTGAAAATAAATATTCTTAGAACCGTATGAAGTTTTAACTTGCAAAGAAATGTTAAGTTCAGCATTTAAAGGTCTTCCTGATTTTATTAGAGGAATGAAACTGATCGTTATTACATACTTTAAAGGTATGATATTATTTTTTTAGAAGTTATTAACATACATATTTTCGCATAAAATTAAGACATTTTATTGTGCAAATATTGCTTTCTTATACTTCTTTGCATCGATAATTTTTATCGATGGAGAAAAGATTTACGATGCACCTTGCATTTTTGGAAATATTCTGTGATTCGATTGCAATAAAAATGTAAGAGTCGTAAAGAGGATAGCAAATATTTTAATTAACTTTAGTGACTTTTCTAAAGTCATTTTTGTTCATTAGAGAGTAATCTTTTCAATACTAGAAGAAAATTTGCATAATTGAGTTTCTTTACATTTAAAGCTGTGCTCTTTTCAATATTTTTAATTCATTCATTTTTCACATAACCATATTCGAATGAGACTATGACATAACTTTAAGATTAATTTCTATAGTTTCCTCAGCAAAAGCCTGTTTCATTTATATGCATCTGTATCAGTTTTTTAGGTATTCATTAATTTGGTTTTATATTTCTAAATTGAACTAGATACTAATGTTCAGATTATAGCGACAAAAGAATGCTGTCGAAAAAAAACACTATTGCCACACAATCGTAGAGTAGAATTTAGATTTTATTAGAGGTAATGCGGAGAGGTTAATCGACAACTCTGATTACACGGACTCTGTCCAAATCCATACTATTAAAACCTGTACGCGTCTGTCTGTACGTGTGTCTGTAATCTTATCTCCTCCAGATTGACAATGCCTATTAGATCGATACTGGTAATGAACTAAATACTAATGCTCAGATTACAGTATAAAAAGTATACTATTAAAAAAATAATAAAATTTTGCAATGGTACAGTAGAACCTCGATTTTATCAGCGGTAATGTACAACGACACTGTAAAAACGATTCAGAAACGTTCCTGGAGAAAAATGGGCAGCTGGTGTGCTCAATTTCTGTCAGTAACATATCTTGCAAAATCCAGGAATGTTTTCCGCTAAAATTCAGTAACCTTCCTGATATTATCCTGGAAGCCTCCCGAAGAATTCACAAATCTTCCCGTTAAAAGCCAGTCGTGTCTCTGGAAAATTAGAGTAAACTTAGCAAGGTATAATATAATAGCTTGGCATCTTCCTGATTTATCAAGGAAGTTCCGAGAGCATTATTGCAAACATGACCAAAGCTAAGCCAGACTTGCAAGTAAGTAACGAGAATTTTACTTGCCTGCAATTCTTTCAAGGCAACGTAGTTCACCCTTTTTCGCTACCTTTGGTACTTAATTAGTATGAACAGGTCGGAATTGAACTGAAGCCGATACATTTCATGGATACGCTCAGTTAATCTTTAAACTGGGAGCTAAAAATGATTTTCACAACAGTGAAAAGTCTGCCATCGTGCGATTTGTAGCAATTCAGGAAATTTTTTGACAATGATACTTGGTTTTTTTTTTCAGGAAGTGGATAAAAACTATTAAAATCCTGAAACGTAACGCGGAAATACTCAGTAACGTTTCGGAATTTTTTTGCAGTGGAGGAAGGATATTTTGGATAAACGAAACTTTGGATTACACGGACACGGTCCAAATCGCTAGGAAAGCGTGAGCAGGTTGATGAAATGAATAAACAGTTTATTTGTGCTCAGCACTCATCATGTAACTCATACCAGTACACTACAAACGAACATAAAAAAAAGTTGTAACCGAACTGTTCGCTTCAAAATTGCTGTGACAATTCGATTTGCAGCCATTATCAAATTTGTTTCTAGGAGTAATGAAATGTACCTCTCAGAACACGGTTAGACAGGGCGCGAATAGCCGCGGCTCTGCTGTATCTAAACAGGGGCGATTGTGAGTTCATCAAAAAATACCTGAAAGTTTCAAAGCGAGAACGGGGAGGGGGGATCTTTGGCCCCTATTACTTAAGTGCACCTATGCCATAGTATTAAATAGTTCAATAATCAGAGTCAAAATAGTGTGTGTACATTTGATTAAAATTTTAATGGGTTACAAAGTTACTTTTGAGCTGGTGTTATACAAAATTATCCTGACATTTGTCCATCTTAAGGGATAAGTGTCCATCTTACGGCTCTTGGAGGTATATTTGATGAATATTATATAATTTTTAAAAAATTGCGGAGGTAGGGAGATAAAAAGCATAAAAAAAAAACATAATTCCGGTATTTTCGGTCATAAAAATACCGGAAATACGTCCGAAAATACCGAAAATTCGGTAAAATACCGGAACACAATAACAACTGATCTAAAGTAATCAATGCTATATACAAGAAAAATCGTCGTTAGAAAATATAAAATTAGCGCGGTGCTCTATATTTTTTGTGATTGCAGTAAGCAATCAATCTGTACATTGAATAAGAAAAAAAATATGGATGCCACGTACCTTTATTCTACGACTATTGACAGACAGAAGTACAATGGGGTTGTTTTTTCAGTCAAAAGTACTATTCGCAACTCCAACGAACTATAGGGGGCACTGCAGTCACTGTTTAATGGCGGAATTGAAAACTAAAACAAACGCATGTGGTAGCGAAGAAAATGCTAAAAGTGTTGTGATTTTTGTTCGTATGTATGATTTTTTCGCTTTATTCGTTTGAAAAGATTTTTCAAAGTCTTGTGGATATTCTGACCCATATAGAAAGAGATTAGAAACCAAAAAGTATTACGAAAGTAAACAATTAATGTAGAACACACAGTAAGTTGTTCTGAAGCAGCCATTTTCACGATGTTGAATTCGGAATTCATAAATTTTTGGTTCGCTTCGAACGGCATTTTCATTTTGTACCGTTTTTTCTATACATTAGTACATATTAAGTTCAGTTTCGTGACATTTCCAGCATTTGTTGACATTTTTGTCACATAGTGCACATACGTGGCAGACTGTCAAGAGTAACGTTTAACACTAGATAATTTATTTCTATGACTATATGATTGGATATCCAAAGAAATCATGCATTTAATTCATTCGTCATGGAAATAATTTACCTGATATGCGAAATCTTGTCAAGATACATTATTCTTTCACATAATTTTAAAACCATAACACTATGAACAGATTTTTATCGAACTTTTATTTTTTATTGTTCAAATTCTTAACGTTCTTTCTGGATTTTTCAATCTGTTCTGCGATAAATATTTTCAAGAAAATTTATTTGCATACTGTCTATTTCAGTAGGATACTGTAGTAACAAATTTTATTTAAATCATTTATGTGGAATTAGGTTAAAGAAAAGTGTCCAGTCAATGTTGTTAAGTTCGTTTTTTTTTCATCGAATTGAAAAACTGATATTTATTCAAATTCACTCAGAACAAAATAAATAAAATGTGTACTCACAGTTTATATATGGTGGTAGTTTTCTTTTCAGTTGATTGACCATTATTTCTTTTTACTTATCGAATTCTGTAATCTTACTATCATTTTATTCCACTCATGATAAAAATTAAAAATGGTTTAACTAAAAACGCGAAAACTCGTCAAGGCTACTTTGCTTGCACAATACTAAAACTACTATAACCCTAAACAAATTTGGCGAAACCTTTCAGCTGAGAATAAAAGGAATAAAGTAAATTCTTTCTCGGTTATTCATTTTGTTCTACGATAATATATTCAAGAAAATATTTTGCATACTGTCCATTCCAACTAAATGCTGCTGTAAAATATGATTAGTTAAATTAATTTAAGATTAAAAAAAACTCATATTCTTACAAATTCATACAAAACAATAAAAATTTTTACCTGGTATAACGTTATCCAATTTTGTTAATCCAGAGTTTTCTTGTTTACGCTTCCACCATTTAATACTTTTTTGAAAGAAATAAGAAAAACTAACATTATTTTGAGAAGCTCGAGAATACTACTAAGGGACGAATTAATTTCTGTAGCTGAAAGCAAACTAAGACACATCGATTGCGTTAATAAATACTCAGAACAAACTGCCTGTGTTTACGTCAACAGACACACGTGATGCGCAACGTGGCAATGTTTTAGGTGCAGACGCAGTTTTATAAATCACCGCAAGGTAGCGTATTCGAGCGCTGGAGTTCCGAATTTTTAGTCACTGAAATTGATAGAATGAGTAAAACAAATTACATGGACCAAGAAAATACTTTCATTTTCCCAAAAGTTATTTTATAATTATTTTTTTTAATGTCCGATTTTGCAAACAAGGCGTGGTCTTTATGACGTCACAAATGATGTCCTTTGGCGCATCTTCTACCATGTTTCCACGTTATGATAATCAAGAAGCGAATTAAATATTGCGTTCTACGCTTGCTATCAACCACATCGTTGCCAATACACGTGAGTAAAGATGCAAATTAAATATTTTTATCTGTGAATGGCATTTCAGCATTTGTGACGTCACACGACAGAAGCGTAAACAATGAAAGCGAAGCGATTTAAGTTATTTTTTTAAAACATTAAACTTAAACAAATTATTTAAAAAATGGTCAGTGACCCTATGTTTTTAAGCATGCTCTTTCAGAAAAAAATACTTTTAAAATTTTGGAAACGACCCCATTTTTCTCCTACGCCTATTAAATGAAAGAAATTTCGTGGAGACTGAAAGTGAATTTCCTTGAAATCTAAAACTGGGAAAGGGGCCAGAAAGATCAATATATACAAATTTTCCTTTATATGCCTGTGGAATAACAGGTATATTTTGGAGACAAAAATTAATTTTGTTGAAATCTGAAAACTAGAAGCTGTAAGAGAAGGGAGCAGATAGATCAACGTACACACACTTTCCCTCATACGGACCATTCCTCGGAAAATCGGAAATTTGGTCCCGCACGTGACAGCTAATATATTTCATTAAAAAGAAAATTTAAAAGAGTGATAAACATAATTTTGTTGCTCATAAAATCTCAAACATATGTGTGATTTCTTAAGCAAAAAAGTTTATTCATTACCATTTAAAATTATTACTTTTTAATGAAAGAATGAGCTGTAACGTACAGAACAAAATCTCTTATTTTTCGTGGAATGGTCGGTACGCATGTCGATTGACATGTTTTTAGGACTAAAATTAAATTCTGTTTAAGGAGTCACAGTAACTTTCCAACATTTTTTTTTAAATTTAAATTAATTTTATATTTTTTTGAAACTATAACATGCATACTTATTTCTTAATCAATAATTTGTTTTCAAAATTTAAAAATGTGGCCTACATTTTTAAAAAATTCAAAAAATTGAGGAAAATTTCAAAGGCTTTTTTTATTTTTGCACTAATTTAAAAAAGTTTTTTTGCTAAATTATTACTATAATCATCTCTAAAAATCTGTGCATTCATTTGCTTATGGGTGCATTAGAAAATTTTCTGTGATTAATTATGTAAAAAATCAAAGTTTTTTTTTTTAATTTGGTTTTTAAAGGTTTAACATGCTCTAAACATTTGAGTAATTAATAAAACGCTTATCCAATGCACAGAGTTTTGTCAAATATGTTACCTCAATTGCAAAAAGTATTACTTTAAAGCTGTATCTTTAATAGAAAAAAATCCTTAGGGTTCTAATGACATGAAAACACACACACAAAAAAAAAAAAAAAAATCATCGAGAAAAAACAATTTTTAGCTTTTCTTTTGAATAAGAACATATAACGAGCATAGCCTAAAACTACGCATAACTTTTTCAATATTTGAACTAAAGCAATGAAACTTTTCGCCTGTGTTCAGAATAGTTTTTAGTTTTGAAATCTATATATATATAAATGAATGTTTGTCTGTATGTCATCCATGAACTCAAAAACTACCCGGCAGATTTGGCTGAAACTTTCACTGTTTGTTATTTTTGGTACTGGGAATGTTTATAGACCAGTTCGAAAAAAAATCCGATCTATAGTTCCTTTTTTATTCCAATTTAAGTCACAATCCATTGGATAAATACGAATAAAATTATCGGGTGCAGAAATTAATTCGCGTGAAAGATCTCATTGATAAGAAGTTAGCTGTTGCCATTTTTCTTGAGTTTGAACAAATAAATTCTTTCTTTTATGGCTTTTCATGCAACGGGGGGATTTAAAACTTTTTCTATTTGATATTTTTAGCGATTGATTGATCTTGCAAACTGCGTGAGTACAAAATTTGAGTGTAGTCACGGCTTCACTTGATACCTGGACCGATTATTATGAAAATTGCTATATATATGTATTTTTCCACGGAGAAGGTGCATAATATGCTCATTGAAGCCACTCGCCACCAGGTGGCACTGCAGAGTAGCAACTTCTGCCCCGTTCAACCGATTGTCATGAAAATTAGTATAATGATGTATTTTTTTGTTGGCGTAGCAACGCGTGTCGGGTACAGCTAGTAAGCGATAAAATTTTTTTTGATCGTTTCATCATTTTTGAGGTACTGTAACCCCTTAAATCTGAAAACCGAAAAGACAGATCGACTCACTTATCTCTCGACGTCTATTGAATGGCAGACATTTTTAGTGATAAATTATGAATTTCTCTGAAATCTGAAAACTAAGGGTTATTAGGAAAGTTGCAGGCAGGACCACAGATGGACGATTTCCCTTCTACGCTTCACAGTGTGGTATAGTGGGCAAAAATCCCCCGAACTCGCGGGTTTTGAGCTCGGATCTTCTATTATGGCTCAAAATGCGGCAAAATTCTTCGACTATTTCGTAGTGGTGCTACAATTTTGAATTTCTTAACCCCCTAAGCCCCGCAGAGCTCAGAATGGACCCAAGGTCTTAATTCGAACGCAGACGATTTAATCTCAAAATGTATACACATAAATGTATACATATAAAATAAGCTGTTTGCCGCTATTGCAGATTTATTCCCGTGGACAATGGTAGGATCTCGAGCTGAAATTCGGACTTCGAGCAATTTTTCGGTGTTTTAGGGAGGTTTTTACCTTTTGAACTTTGGAAAATGATTGAAAACTTGTAGATTAGAATTGAAATATATATTTGTTCTTGAGCGGGAGATGTGTAAAGACCGTTAAAACCCATTTTTTCAACGGAAAAACCTGAAAAATCATGTTTTTAATGACTTATACGGAGGAAAAAAGCATTTCTAAACACCCGGCAGCGATCAAAAGTTGTATTTTATCATCCAATTTCTCGATTTATACTAAGCATTGAGCCACATATCAGGGGAAAAATATGGTCATACTTTTTAGTTTTCAAAATCGCGATTTATGTCCATTCTGCGCTCTGCGGGGCTTAGGGGGTTAAGAAATTCAAAATTGTAGCACCACTACGAAATAGTCGAAGAATTTTGCCGAATTTTGAGCCATAATAGAAGATCCTAGCTCAAAACCCGCGAGTTCGGTGGATTTTTGCCCACTATGCCACACTGAGCGCTTGTTGAACTACAGTTATTTTTTGGAGATTAAAGATTAATTCCTTTGAAATCTGAAAACTAGAGGTTATTACAGAGGGGAGCAGACAGACCAAAATACATACTTTCCTTTATACGCCAGTTGAATGACATAATGTATAATAACTAAGAGAAATTGTGTTGATATACGAAAAGTAGGAGTTATAAAGTAAGGGAGTAGACAGACCATCAAACACACTTTTCTTTTACACTTGTTTAATGACAGATATTTGTTTAGAGACTAAAATGAATGGGGTCGTGTCTGAAATTTAAAAGCATTTTTTTTTCTGAGAGAGCATTAAAAAAAAAATGACCATGTTTTAAATAATTTGACGAAGTTTTACATTTATTTTAACAACAATTTTTACAATTATTTTAATCGGTGCGCAGGTTCTGTTTCATTTTTTTACGTTCCTGCACATGACATCACAAGTGATGAAATCCATTCACTGATGTCATTAGTGCAGAGCGCAATATTTAATTCGCTTCTGAATAATCATAACCTGGAAACGTGGTAGACAGCTAGCGTAAACATTCAGTGCGCCCAGTGGAATGCTCACCAAAGTACATCAATTGTGGCGTCAAAAAGACCAAGCCTTGTTTGAAAAATCAGACATTTTAAAAATTTAATTAAAAATTAAATGTTGGGAAAATAAAATTACTTTCTGGGACCATGCTTTTTTTGAGCAATCACGATTGCTTATTGCTTTCATTTGACTGTTTTTGGCGTGCTATCATTTTTCCCACCGGCACGGCGCCACCCTCTGCCAGCACCACCCGTCGCGGCGGCCGCTTCACGATGCTGCTCCTCTAGCGAAAACCGTCTCCAGGTTGCGTCCATATCCTACACACACACACATACATACACGCACCAACACACACGCACACACAAACACATACACACACATACCCCAACACACCATACACACACATACCCCTACACACATACACAAACACATATACACACGCATGCAAACAGACACCTACCTACACATACACACAAATAGAAACAACTGCTCACACATTCATACCTGCACACAGACACAAACACATATGCTTACACACACATACACATACCCCGCCCCCACACACACAAACACTCATACACACAACTACCCACACACTCATGATTGCACACAGACACAAACACACATGCCTACACACATACACATCCCCCCCCCCACACACATACAAACACACACTCGTGATTGCGAAAAACATAATTTGAATTCAAGATGACAAAATTCAAATGATTTTATTTATTTATTTATTTTTTTTTTTTTTTTGCTCATTTTATCAACTTTAGTGACTAAAAGTAGCATTTTTGACTAAAGGAAGCAACCTCATTCTGTTGAAATCTAAAAACTAGAGGTTATTAGAGATTGGAGCAGATGGACCAACATGCACACATTTTCAATTCCCGCTTGTTGAATGACAGATATTTTTGGTGACTGAAATTAATTTCGTTGATATTTGAAAACTGGAAGTTATAAGTTAAGGGCGTAGACAGACCAACAAAAGCACATTTATTCTTTCTGCCTCTGTTTATGACATATTGTTTAATGATTAAAAATGAATTGTGCAGAAAAATTGAAAATAGGTGTTATTAGGAAAAAAATCAGGCAGACCCACAACCGTACACATTGTATTTCTTCTACCGATTGAATGACAGATATTTTTACGGCAGAAAATTAATTCCATTTAAGTCTGAAAACTGCTGGTTATTGGAGAAGGATACATACAGACCAACAGACGCAGATTTGTGCTTGTAAAGCTATTCAATGACACATATTTCATGGTGAAAAAAAATTCCATTGCATCTGAAAACCGACAGACTAACAGTCACCCATGTCATGACTCTACCTTCAACAGTTTATTTTTCACTAGTAGTACCCGCACGGCTTTGCCCGTAATAGAAAAATCAATAGGTCTTTTGGTTCGCCTGTATATTTACAAATAATGTATAGTGAATTTTCCCGCCAATTGGCTTGTACCCATGTAACGGTTCCACGTTATGATAATTTCGTATCTCGCCAATTGGCTTGTGCCCATGTTACGCTTCCACGTTATGAAAATTTCGTAATTTACTCGTCCATCTTATGATAATTTTGTTCTTAAAATTGGAATAGAAAAAAAACCGCATCGAATTTTCGAAAAATTGCTTCGAGGGACACACCCTCATGCTACAAACTAACTTTGTGCCAAATTTCATGAAAATCGGCCGAATTGTCTAAGCGCTATGCGCGTCACAGAGATCCCGACAGACAGAGGGAGTTTCAGCTTTATTATTAGTAAAGAATATTTAATGAATTTTACAATTTTTTTTATTTTAATTTTTTATTACGGTTTTTTTATGGTATATTGAGCCTTATTTCGTGTATTTTTTCAAATTTTGTACGGAAGTGGACGGAATAGAGGTAAATAAAATTGGTTCAAATTAATAGAATCTGTATTGATAATTCATACAATAATTTATTTCGTTCTTGAAGTGTTTTTTAAATGAAAGAAGTTGTCTTATGTAATCACTGTATTCCGGCGTTTGTCCGTTTAGAATTTAATATAGTTAGTGTTAAAATCATTTTAATTAGTTTCTGTTTCCAATTTGGCGCCATGAATGAGAACGCAGTAGGAATCTGACTGTAATTAATTCTGAAATTGCATTAGCAAAGCCCTTTAAATGAAATTTAGTTAAAATGTTTAACTGAAGTAACAATTCCGTTCACAGATATGTAGTTTAAAACAGTTGTATAATCGTGACGCGGGATTTAGTTTTTCTTTTAAGTTAAATTACTTGCGGTTTTGTGGGTTTTAGTTTTGTCGCCCATTAATCTTCTGACTTCGAAAGAAGCTTTTATTGTTTTTCCTTTAAATTCTTTCTTCAAATGTAAATAAATGCGTACCGAACAAACGTTTGAAATTAAAAACTCCATTTTTTTTCTAGGTTTTTTTACTAAATTGATTTTTTTAAATTTGAATTTTATTATCTGTGAATTTGTCGGCTGATTCTAATGAATATTATTGCAAAAATACTTTGGAAAAGGGTTACTAAACTAAAAGCGTGTACTAGCGACTGGCGACTAAGTAAAAATTTTAATTATTTATCAATTTTTTTTTACGAATATATTTCTTTCTTTACTTTGGACAAGGAAGTAAAAATAATAATAATTAATTGATACCACAGATATCACAGTCAGTGCCGGATCTACGGTTTTTGATTGGGGCAAATCTTGATACTGGACCCTGCCCATCTTCCTGTAAGTTTTTTTGAGTTTTAACGAGAAAAAAAAAACAAAAACAAAAACTACGGAACGACAGTGAATTTGCCACTCCCCAAAAGTTGCCGCTTTTGGCAAGTGTTCCAGCACCCCCCCCCCCTTTCCTTTGCTAGAGTTGACACTGATCTCTGTAGTGAACGTTCACAGGGTTTGGGGTCAAAACTTCGCGGCCAAAGCTTCGGCGGACAAAACTTCGCGGCCAAAACTTCATGTGGACAAAACTTCCCGTGGTCAAAACTTCGCGTGGCCAAAGCTTCGCGTGGTCAAAACTTCGCGTGGACAAAACTTCGTGCGGTCAAAACTTCGCGTGGGCAATACTTCGCGCGGTCAAAACTTCGCGTGGACAAAACTTTGCGCGGTCAAAACTTCGCGTGGACAAAACTTCGCTGATTTATAACTTCGTGACTTCGCCTATCCAGAACTTCGCGTGGTTAGAACTTCGCCCATTCATAACAATGAACTTCAATAAACATATCATATAAACTTAGTTAAAAAGTAAAAATGTATATTTTTTTTGGTGGGGGGGGGAGGCGTTATCGTTTAATGATTTCCAGGAACGCATTAGACTTACTCTATATAAAGAACTTAATTTTTCATGATGAATTACTTGATTGCAAGTTAATTGTAAATCCTAAATGAATTTAAGTATAGCAAGTTAATGAAGTAATAAATTAATACAGATTTGAAATTTAAATAAAGGTAATTTATCACTTTTTCGAAAACGAGGAATTAGTTTTATTAATAATTGGTTTTGAGCAATACAGAACGGTCGTTATACCGGAAGCAAATTTACATAGAGTATATAGGAATAAAGTTGGGACTTTTACTACTAGTCATCATGATTGAATGATTTTTAAAATGTGTGAATGTTATAACAAGCGTCGACTGTATATGTAATTGAAAGATTTTTTTTCAATCAAAACTAAAATAATTTATTTTTGAGACGTTTTATTTAGATGCGAAAAGTAATGCACGTACATAGTTTTGTTTGTGCAAAGTTTTGTACGCACGAAATTGTGACTGCGCGAAGTTTTGCCCACGCGAAATTTTGACCACGCGAAGTTTTGACCACGCGAAGGTTTGACCACGCGAAGTTTTGACCACGCGAAGTTTTGTCAACGCAAAGTTTTGACTTCGCGAAATTTTGCCCACGCGAAGTTTTGTCCACGCAAAATTTTGGCCACAAAGTATTGTCCGGCGAAGTTTCGGCCGCGAAGTTTTGACCCATTACCGTTCACAGAAATGATTAGTCATTAAGGAATTCCACTGTATTTAAATTGTTTAAAAGAGCACTTCTTATGTTTAAGGTCATTGATCAGAAAGCAAGCAATAGATTGTACTGAGTACCTAAGAAGCAGGAATTTAAACAAATAAGACTTATTGATTTTGTTTTTCAGAAATTAAAATTATTGAAAATGAAATTTATGCAGCAACGAATTGAATTTATGTAAGCATTTGTTTTTAATATACTCTTATTTATTTTTTACATTATTGATTGGCTGCGAAAATGTAATTATGGAAATTAATATTTCAAATTTAAAATTTTTAATAAGTATGACTGTGTACTACATTATCATGCAACTTTTTAAAAATTAATATATGTTGCTCGTGTGTAGTTCTACTGTACGCTACTCAATTGCTTTTGAGATATCGTTGTAGATTTCACATTTTCATTTGAGGCGAATTTAGTGCAGATTTATCTTTTCTAAAAGCTTCTTTAATACCTGTGTAGCAAGTACTCTGGGAAGATATTAGTGCTAAATTATAGTTCTAAAATATATCATAAGAACTGTACCAGACGAAAAACTGTTTCACGAAATGTTAGTGGAAGAACGCAAAACGTTTCCTTAGCGCTATCCTGTAAGTGTTTAAAAAGTGCGCAAAAAGTGTGCTGAACTAAATATATGTTCCAAACTGTGTTTTTAGAACTGTTTTGAAAACTGTTCGAAAACAGTGTTCTAAAAAGGGAAACAAGTGTCCGTGTTCGAAAAATGTTTTGAAAAGTGTTCTCACAAGGGTTCTGATAACTATTCGAAAAAAAAAGCGTTCTCAAAAAGGAGACAAGTGACCGTGTGCAAAAAGTGTTCCGAAAGTTTGATTGTTCCCATTTGAATAGGTTTGAACCAAGTTTCTTCTCGCTTTATGTTTAGTACCTGGACGACCGAGCCTCGCTCGGCTTTAAAAGAATTATTTTTTGTCAACTCATGTTTTTTAATAGGTTCAATACTTTTCCAAATCTACTTGAAAAGCTTCATCTTAACGAAATATTAAGCACTCAACCTTCTTATAACACTAAAGTACCAAACAAAGAAGATTCTGAATGTAATTAAATGAACATTTTGCTTTAAACTATCTGTTACATTTGTTTCCACTATACAATTTTTCTTGTCAGTAATTAAAATATTTTGACCTTGGAACCAGTTTTGCTATGGTGAAATCGGTTTTGCGTTTCACGATTTTATCCCAATCGAGATTTTCTTTTTGAACAAGTACTTTTAGTGTAGTTGAAACTTTTGATCCACAAACCTATTCCATCAAATGATAACAACTGTCTTAACAAAACATAAACAGTCTCAAGACATACGTTTCTTCGAAATAAAATTTAGATGCGAAATTTAAAAAACATGTTAAACTATTTGAAGTGTAAAAAGAAAATAAATAAATAAAATAAAATAGGACGGTAAAAGAAAAGCCTTACATTAACTTACATAATGCTTTTGAATTTGTTTTTGCCAAGTGTGTTTGAAATTAGCCAAAGTGGCCAATATCAGCCAAACCTGGCAACCCCTAAACAAGTTTAAAATTTTAAAGCGAGAAGAGACAAATTTTCATTGTTATGGTTGCAAATCGTCTGCCTGATGCATCAATTCACAGTTTACTTCAAGGCTTAACTCAATTAGACTTTATATTAAAAAACTCGTTTTTGTAAAAAATGGCTTTTTTTCTGTAAAAACGCTGATGTAAATGAACTCAGAATACTAAACTACAATTAAATCCAAAATTTCATCCAAATCGTTAGAGCCGTTTCCGAGATAAGAAATATATACATACCCACAAGAATTGCTCGTTTAAAGATATAAGATATGTATGCCGGTTTCCTGACCAAGCGTTTGATATAATTCGTCTAACAATTAATTCTTTTAAATAATCAAAATTGTTGACAGTTCTGAAATTAGAATACTGGTCTCGATCAGACGCAGATCCCTATGAAAATGAAACATGAATGACACCTTGTATGCATTGTGCCCATTGAAATTTCTGTAAGCAAATTAAGGGTGTTGACTCATATTCTCCGAGAACCATATTTTACACAATTTAATATAATCATTTATTTCTTCATCTTTTACAGGTTCTAAAATTATTTTCGGTCTTTTCTCCGAGAACATTTTAAAGATTTTTTTTCTCGTTTAAACTCATCCGGTGCATGTTTAGTTTTGAATGATCTCTCTAATGAAGAGAAAAATAAATTCCAAACCTTCTTGTTTTGTAGGAACAGAATGCGCCAAAGCTATGAATAAAATTTTCCACAGTGATTTGAGTTGCGATTTCAAAATTAAACTGACGTGAATCCATACTCCCTGCTTGATTGTCTTATTTAACTCTCTCGAAAGGTATTTTTTCTCTTCTAAGTCTTATCTTTTTTACTTTTAACTTCGCATTTACTTGTATTTTTCTAGCTCGCATTAATTTAATCCAGTTCAGGTTTCCCATTATTTTCTTTCATTTCAAGTTGTGCATTAGCTTTATCTAATTCACGTTGTGGCGCATCCTCTTCTTTTGCTTTTTTGCTCAAAATTACAGAAGTGAAACATTCTTTACCACTTTCGCTACCGACCTCGTGCAAGGGCGTTGAACAGCTTCACCTCTTCAATAAGTATGATACATAAATTGGCTCTGAGAGTTTTGGCAAAGGGACAATCTATCAGCAGCGAACGTTTTAACAGATGCGGTCGTTTACAATATTTTAAAAGTATTTTTTCTGAAAAAGCATGCTTAAAAATATAGGATCTAACCATTTTTTAAATAATTTGTTTCAGTTTAATATTTTTTAAAAATTATTTAAATCGTGATCTTTCATTGTTTACATTTCTTGCCGATGACATCACAAATGATGAAATGCCGTTCTGTGTTGCCATTCACAGAGAAAAATATTTAATTCGCATCTTTACTCACGTGTATTGGCAACGATATGGTTGATAGCAAGCGTAGAGCGTAATTTTAATTCGATTCTAGATTATCATAACGTGGAAACGCGGTACAAAATCCGCCAAAGAGCATCATTGTGACGTCATCTAGACCACGCCTTGTGTGAAAAACGGAGATTTAAAAAAAAAAAAAAATAATTAAAAAATAACTGTTGGGAAAATGAAAGAATTTTTTGGGTCCATGTTATTTTTTTGCTTATTCTATCCATTTCAGTGACTAAAAGTACTACTTTTGACTGAAGGAAACAACCCCATTGCTAACATTTTTGTTTCAATAACTATATAAAATATTTGTTTTGATCTGTAATTTTCATTTCCGGCTTGGTAATCTGGGATCTCTCCAATGGGGTAGTTTCCGAAATTTTAAAAGTATTTTTTTTTCTGAAAGAGCATGCTTAAAAACACAGGATCTGACCATTTTTTTTAAAAACTAATTTGACTAAGTTTAATATTTTTTGAAAATTATTTTAATTGGTGCGCAGATTCAATTTGATTTTTAACGCTTCTGCACATGACATCAGAAGTGATGAAATGTCATTCACTGATGCCATAAGCGCAGAGCGCAATATTTAATTCGCATCTTTACTCACATTCTGCGATATGGTTGATAGCAAGCGTGGAGCGCAATATTTAATTCGCTTCTGAATCATCATAACCTGGAAACGCGGTGGAAAGCAAGTGTAAGCATTCAGCACGCCAATGGAATACGCGCCTAAGTTCATCACTTGTGACGTCATAAAGACCAAGACTTGTTTGAAAAATAGGACAATTAAAAAAAAATTATTAAAAATTGAAAGTTTTGAAAATAAAAGATTTTCCTCGCTCCTTGCTGTTTTTTTTTTTGCTCATTCTATCTACTTCAGTGACTAAAAGTAGTTCTTTTGACTGATGGAAACTTCTTCTTTCCGAGCTCCTCGGAACATGGTTAAAATTATATATCTATCATAAATAATTAAAATTCCACGCAGAAATTGCCCAAACAACAAAAAGGTTGCCTACGTCGCTGTTCCTCTTTTTTCTTTAAAGATGTACGTTTGAATACTGTCGGCACAGCGCCAGTACCGTACATTTTTATCTTTAAAGGAAAATATACGCATCACAAAAGCACCATTTTATTTTTGTCCGAACTATTCTCTTCTTTTTTCTTAATTTATAAAAACAAAACACGCGAACAAAAGAGCACGTGACATGAAATAAAGAGAGCTGACGCGAAATCATAAAAAGGCCTTAACTTAATCCATTTACTAGTAACCACGAAAAATTATTAACCATACAGACGCTTTCGGCGCTTTTTGATTTCTCTGTGCACTACTTGGACATGACAACAGCAGCCTAGAAACAATTTTTCACATTTTATTTTCTTTATCAATGCAGCTGTTGCACTGCTATACATCTTACTACTATTATATATGCGAAAGTTTGTCTGTATGGATGTATGGATGTTTGTTACTCTTTCACGCAAAAACTACTGAACGGATTTTGATGAAACCTTACAATAATATAGCTTATGCATCAGAATGACACATAGGGTAGTTTTCGTCCCGATATGGGGGGCAAAACCCCCTTAGGGGGGCAATAAAACACAATTTTCGTATAAATTCTCTAATATGGGGATGAAAAAATACTTGCACATATTTACATTACATGTCCATTCGAAGCTGTGATTTTTCTGATGAAGATGGCACCTGTTCGAAATTTCTAAGTAGAATAAAAAACGAGTTATGAGCTTTTTTGTTCCATGTTCGAAGGCTTCCCTCAACTCAATACAGTATTTAGTGTCTCATCTCAACTCCCTGTCGATAGCGGTAATTGTTGTATTGTTGACTTAAATCTTTGCTTTTCGTGATTGTTCAAGGCTTTTCTCAAGTCAAATCTTGAAGTAAGATTTTTCCACAAGATTGGCAAATAATATATGGATTTGGCTGATTGTTTTCCATTTTAATGCAACTTTGAGGCAATTAATGCATTTTTTTTTTAAATTTGTGTTGACTGAGTATTTAATCGATCAGCAGGAATCTAGCCAAACTTTTTTTGTGGAATCATTTCAATATCTAAGGCATTTGGCAATTTTTTTCAACTGTCGCTGTTTGTGAAGCTAAAGAGTACGAAATACTATTTCTCGGTTTACACCATGTAACCAAATATCGTCATTTCTTTAATATTTCTTTCTTTAAATTTGTTAACACTTAAAATTATTCGCCAGTTAAATCAAGCAAATCCATAAACAGCACAAAAACTTCCATTAATTTGTCTTTGCGCACGATTTCAATTTGAAATGTCAGCGAAACTGGAGACAAACCATTTTTACTTTCTTCTATATCTAATATATAGAAGAAAGTATTGGATTCGTGCAAATTTTCGAATTTCGAATTTTGACGGATTCGAACGTTTTGAGGTGTGCTGAGTTCATTTCGACTATTTTTGGAAAATGTCTGTCTGTCTGTGTGTGTGTGTATGTGTGTGTGTGTGTGTGTGTGTGTGTATGTATGTGTGTCACGTCTGTGTGTGACCAGTTTTTTGTGGCCGCTCTACAGCAAAAACTACCGCATGAAATCGAACGAAATTTGGTACACATATGTGCCCGTATGTGAACTTGTGCCCATTGGTTTTTGGCGCGAATTCCTCCAAGGGGGGTGGAGCAATGGGACGTTTTTTGAGTTACGCGTGCTTGCTATTCCTCAGGAAGTAACTAGCGGAATCAAACAAAATTTGGTCCATATGTTGCCATTAACAGGAACAGGTGCTGATTCAATTTTGGTGTCAATAACTCAAACGGGGGTTGAGCTATAGAATTTTTTTTGTCGTCAATTGTGACTGCTGTATCTCAAGAAATAATGAACGGAATGAAAGAAAAATTTATCGGCAAGTAGCCCTTAGTGGGTATAAGAGCTGATTTTATTTTGGTGTCAACAGCTAAAAAGGGGGTAGCGCAATCGCCCGTTCTTTTTTTCCATTGTGAGTGACCTATCTCAAGCAGTAATGCTACGTTCTGGTTGAAATTTGGAATATATGTGAATCCATACGTAAACAGGCTTTGGTTCAATTTTGACGCCAATCGCTCCAAGAGGTGTTGATTTTTTTTTTTTTTGCGAATAAAAATAGCTTTATTAATGCAACAATAAGAAAGATAAATCGTAATAGATTGTCGTCTGCGTATTTCTCGTGATTTTAATTGTATGGAAATGATCGGAAATATTATCTCAATGATTTAAAATTTTTAACTGTTGCCATCTTATGTTTGTTAACAAATAAAATATTTGTAATTAATTCAAGCAAGGCTTTTAAAATAACTTTCAATTTTCGCTCTTTGCTTTGCTTTTGCAATAATTCAGACATTGGGATGGTCGTCAAGTTTTTGCATGTGTAATTTTGTTTTTGTTGGGAATATTGCTTCCTCGTCAAGCATGGGGAGGGATCAGAAAAAAAAAAAGAAAAATATAGAAGAAAGTTTCGTGATGGCCACAACATACTAGTTTGGTAAGTATTTGATCTCTTCCTGTGTTGACCGATAACTTGAATCGATTGAAAAAAACTACATCAACGTGAGCGAAGCCGCGGGTAAAAGCTAGTTGCATAAATAATTGAAGTATTTGCTACATGACTATAAACCATTGATAAATCTTTTCAAAAATTAAGGGCAGTTCGAAAATAATGTTCGCATTTAAAAAATGTTTCTTTTCGCTTTTGTTCTGATGAACGTCCTCAAATAATATAGTGAGATTGTTAAAATCATTGGTTAATCCGACGAGCACAAATGAGACAGTGAGAAGCAACGGGATGTAAGTGCCAAAAGTAAAACTTAGGAGAAAACCAGTACAGTGAAACCTGTGTAAGTTGATCACTTGCGGTGCACTACTTTAGTGGTCAACTTAAACAGGTGGGCAACTTACAGAGGTTGATTTCTTTACTAATAATAAAGCTGAAAGTCTCTCTGTCCGGAGGATGTCTGGATGTCTGTAGGATGTCTGTAGGATGTCTGTGACGAGCATAGCGCCTAAACCGTTCGGCCGATTTTCATGAAATTTGGCACAAAGTTAGTATGTAGCGTGGGAGTGTGCACCTCGAAACGATTTTTCGAAAATTCGATGTGGTTCTTTTTTTATTCCAATTTTAAGAAAAAAACTATCATAAGTTACGAAATTATCATAACGTGGAACCGTAACATGGGCACAAGTCAATTGGCGAGATACGAAATTATCATAACGTGGAACTGTAACGTCGGTACACGCCAATTGGCGAGAAAATTCACCATACACTATTTGTAAATACACAAGCGAACCAAAAGACCTTTAATTTTTCTATTACGGGCGAAGCCGTACGGGTGCCACTAGTATGTAAAAAGGGCTAATTCCGTGCCTGAAAAAAGCGGTCAACTTAGGCAGGTGGTCAACTTACAAGGGTGGTCAACTTCACAGGTTTTATCGTACAAACTAGCTGCGTCGCCCGGCTTTGCACGGTCCACCTCGAAAATGAAAGTTATTTCAAGTGACGCGAGTTCAACATTCAGGATTGAACCAAACAAAAAAAGTCAGTGAAATTTTGCGGTAGATTGCGGAAAAAAACTCCCAAAAGTAAACATTTTAAATCCCCTGATTACAGAAAAAGCCTCAAAAGAAAAACAAGAATTTTACCTGTTCATATTCGAGAAAAAAAAAGGGCAACAGATCTTTCATCTGAATGATTTTCTTCACGCTATACATTTTAATAAAAGCGTTGTGGCGGAAAGTTGAGATGAAGCATTGAATAATAATTTGAATGGAGGAAAGCCGTTGAAAAATTGGGATTTTATGTCGAAATCCAAGCTTTATAATTAATAGTTTTTAATTGATATCTCCGCTAATTATTATCGGAGGATTATGTTAAATAGCCAAACATGAAGACGGGAAGATTACGAATCCATCGATACCAGGTTCGATGGTCAGTTCACTGTCGTTCGGGAGAAGAAGCTTGGACATACATAGATACGCTCAGTTTTTAACCCTCTGATGGTCCTGGGTCATGAGTAAGATGTGTGAAATTCTTCCCCATGAAAATTTTTTATTGAGGAACTTGCCATGTAAATCAAGTGCCCTACCTTCTTTTGATGCTTAGCTACCGCTCTGCGCCTCTGAACATTTGACAACGAACATTTAGCATCAGATAAATACGTGTAAAATGCTTTTGAAACATGCTTACTAAGACGTGATAATACGTTCGAAGCAATCAATGAGTTAATTATATAAGAGAAGAGATGTTAGATCTCTCATCACATTTTGAGGCAAGAGATGTAACTAGTAGCCCGGGTAGGCGCTGCTGTGCAGCATGATTTAGAAAAACTTTTCATAAACTTACCTAGTACCGGATCTTTAAACACTTTTTACTCAAAACTTGAAAATATCCACTTAACATCCCTCTGCTTTTCACTGTCTAAAATGCTTGCAATAAAAGAATTTACACTGTTTTAAAATATTGTAGTCTGAATAAAATAAAATGGATTTTTTTTCAATGGGGTCGTTTCCAGAATTTTAAAAGTATTTTTTTTCTGAAAGAGCATATTTAAAAACATAGGATCTGACAATTTTTTAAATAATTTATTTAAGTTTAATATTTTTAAAAAAATACTTAAATCGGTGCGCTTTCATTGTTTATACTTCTGCCGTGTGACATCACAAATGATGAAATGCCATTAAATGTTGACATTCACAGAACAAAATATTTAATTCGCATCTGTACCCACGTGTATTGGCAACGATATGGTTGATAGCAAGCGTGGAGCGCAATTTTAATTCCCTGCTTGATTATCATAACGTGGAAAGGTAGGAGAAAGATGCGCCAAATTGCATCACTTGTGACGTCAAAAAGACCACGCCTTGTTTTAAAAATCGCACATTTGAAAAAATAAATTAAAAAAAAACTGTTGGAAAAATGAAAGTATTTTCTGGGTCCATGTAATTTTTTTTGCTCATTCTATCCATTTCAATGACTAAAAGTAGTACTTTTGACTGAAGGAAACCACCCCCCCCCCCCCCCATTGTAAGCATAGAGTAATGATCATTGTAAATCGTTTTTAGTATTTTTGTGGGTAAACATTAACTAAAACATTTTGTCACAAATTGTATGAACAAATCACGAATAAAGCAGTACTGTACTGGAGCTTGCTAATATATCGTAACTTCAGAGAATCAAATACGCAATTCTTCAGTGATGAGGGAAAAGGAAAGAAAAAGCATGAGCAATGTGATGTTTCGCTAAAGTTTTCAATGCTAACTTTTCATTAAAATCGTTGAACTACTCTGTTAACCTAGGCAAAAAGAATTTTTTTTTCCAAACATAAATTTTGATGACTTATTGCTAAAAATAACCGGCGATCTTTTTTTTACTGCATCCACGTGCAGGAGAAATACCGTATTTAGTAGGAAAACGAAAAATTGCTGAACATAATGTCAGCAAAATCACGAATCTATCGACACCTGGTTCCATCGTCAATTTTCTGGCGTTCGGAAGAAGTTAAAAAACATAAATACATACATAAATGATAAAATAATACACTCAGTTTTTATAATTTAAGATACATTACTAAACACAGACGACTTTTATTTAACAGTTAAAATATTTCAATTTAATTAATTTTTAAAAAGATAAAAGGCCTTAAAGCGCTTTAAAAAAACGTATATATTTTGAAATATAAAAAAATAAGGACTTAAAGACGTAACTTTAAAACGAAACGTTAATTTTAGTTGCAAAAATGAATTCCATTCATCTTAGATTTTTGATTTTATTTTCAAGCGTAATCATTCAAAATCGCTTGACTTTCTCAAGGTATGACTCGGATTTCAGTTTTCTAAAAACAATTCTTATAGCTCTTCTAATGCTCGTAGAAACTTCGAACAAACTTCTTCTAATGAAAAAATACCTAGCTTTCGAATGACGTAAAACTTAAAAATGTGCATGATATATTTCTAACCGATATAATCAAATTCATGTGAAAAATGCACTAAATGTTTGGAATAGGAATAGAGCAAAATTGAGTTTTCGGGGGGGGGGGGGGGAATAACGCTTTGACGCGCACAACCCCCAACTGCGAACTAATTTTGCACCAAATTTCATGAAATTTGACCGAACGATTTAGTCTCTATGCTCGTCGTAGACATATATCCAGATATTCAAACTTTCTGCTTTATTATTAGTAGAGATAAGCAAAATTTCCGAGAAGTTTCAAATGAATAGAATTCATACTTATTTTGTTTCAGGTGTTTGCGTGAATTAATACCGCCAAAATGTTGCTAAACTCCAAAAAATGTCATGCGTCCTTTCTTCGTTCTTTACCTATTTTAAGGAATAGACTCGTTTTCTGAAATGATTAACAAGCGTCATTTCTTCGTGGTTGAACTATATCATCTAAATGATGTTTACTGCAATGTGTCAAATGTAACAATTTTTGTCAAGCTATGAATTTTTAACAATGAAATTGCGCTTAAGTGTTCATTCACTGTTCAGTCTACCCTACGTAACCCTCATTAAATTTCTTCTAAGCTTTCGAATAATGCATCGATTAGTATATGTTTTGCGTGTTTAGAGAGAAGAAAAATGTTTTTAGTTAGATAAGTTTCTCAAAATCTCCAAAACTATTTTTTTTGTAAAAGAAACGAACTGATGTGTGCATCACATGACTTCCTTTTACTCGAATTAATGTTATTTCCCCATTATTGGCAATTTTAATGTGATAAAATTGTTTACTCTCTAAATATCACCAACAGTGGCCAAATTGAAACCAAATTTAAAAAAAAAAAAGAAAAAAAAAAATCTCCAAATTTGTCGCAAAGTTGGCGACCAAAAGACTGGCGATATATCACCAAGTGTCCGACAAATGATAACACAACTTAAATTTACATCGAAATTAACAATGATTTCCACTCAAAAAGGGGCAAAAGACCCCCTTAGGAACATCCGAATGCAACCAAAAGGGTAGGTGCACAACTAGACCCCCACTAGGAGTCTACGCACCCAATTTCAACTTTCTAGGACATACCGTTTTTGGGTTATGCGAGATACATACACGCATACGCACATACATACGTACATACGGACGTCACGAGACAATTCGTTGTAATTAACTTAGGGGTCGTCAAAATGGATATTTCGGGTGTCTGTACGTTGCTAGGCGTATATCCACGTGTGATCGGATCGGAAAAAAAACTCAACATTCATTCGGGGGTGAGAAAAATGGAAATTAAGGCCGATTTTTGAGTGAAATTTTTTTCGCAAACACGTAAAAGGAAGTAAAAAGGATTTTCCCTCACTTAAACGTCAAATCTCGTAAAGTGGCATATTGGGTCCTCCAGAGGATATAGCGAAATAAAATTACATAAATGGAAGATACCATTTAAAACGGACGATACTTAAAAGAACTATGAACTTTTGTTGCGTTTGTGACCTTTTATTAAACTCCAATAAAAACTGACCAGATTCATAAATCAGTCATTTTTCATCATAAAATTAGATCTTCCGCAATAAAATTCATACCACAGAAGAATAACGCAATATATCAAATCCTCAAGTGATTCAATTTGCCTCAAGCCTTACTTCCAGATCAGAACTTTTTCAATCTTCCCTAAAGACGGATCATTTTAGAAGTTGCTTTCAGATATTGCATTTTAGTTGAAAGGAAGAGAATATCTTCCATTTAAAAAAAGAGTCATTTCTTGCTAGGAAGGTAATAATCATGTGGATTTATATTTTCTACTCATAACTTGATGTAGTGGATTGAAAGGAACATGTAACGGTCTACTTAAAGAAACATTTACGACTTTATAGTGTTCGCGATATGTAGGATGGTTTTAAGTTTATTTCACACGTAAGGCAATTTTATAAGAATGAAAAAGTGTTCAGTTCAAATAAACGACTTACAAATACAAAATATAAATGTATTTATTATTTCAGTTCATGTTTATTATATACTAGTGATACCCGCTCGGCTTTGCCCGTAATAGAAAAATGAAAAGGTCTTTTGGTTCGCCTGTATATTTACAAATAATGTATGGTGAATTTTCTCGCCAGTTGGCTTGTACCCATCTTACGGTTCCACGTTAGGATAATTTCGTATCTCGCCAATTGGCTTGTGCCCAGGTTACGGTTCCACGTTATGATAATTTCGTAATTTACTCGTCCATCTTATGATATTTTTTTTCTTAAAAATGAAATAGAAAAAGAACCACATCGAATTTTCGAAAAATCGCTTCGAGGTGCACACCCCCATGCTACATACTAACTTTGTGCCAAATTTCATGAAAATCGGCCTAACGGTCTAGGCGCTATGCGCGTCACAGACATCCTACAGACATCTAGACATCCTCCGGACAGAGAGACTTTCAGCTTTATTATTAGTAAAGAAACTGAGCATGCATTTATATTCAGAAGACACATTAATTCTGATATATATACAGTAGACCCTCGTTTTACGCGGGCGTTACGTTCCACGGAAATGCCGCGTAAATCGAAACCGCGTAAATTGAGGCCTAATACTAGTGTTAAAATAGGGGTTAGATTCTGTAGATAAAAAAATATTTCATTCCAGTGATGACTAATTGTATAATAAGTTTAGTGTGTACTTATATTGACTTTTATGCACAACATGCAAAAAGAAAACAAAAATTAATTTTGTGTCCTGTTTACAAAGTGTCGTGCTATGATAGTCTTTTGGCAGTCATTAAGAATTTTTCTCTGTAACTCTTGACACAGCATTAAAGCATCCATGATCACTTGTGTCATTTCTATGATGGAATCTTCCTTCACTAACAAATAAGAAAGATCATTTCTATTGTCTAGGAATGGCTCAAAATTTTTAATGTGAACGTTTTTGGTTGTGCGTAACCGACGTCAATATCCTTGTTGGTTTTGGCCTCCTTTGTAACTCCTAAAGGCTCTTCTTCCCGTGCGTCCTGAACTGTGTGAATTTAATAACTTTATTATTTTTGGAAAGAGCTCTGGAACCAATCGCATAAAATGCCTCCATTGGCCCAAGCTCGATTATTAGCACGCCGAAATGCAGTTGATTACGCATAATCTGCAATCTTTAGGAGTTTGGATTTTGAAAGAGGGGGGGGGGGGAATTTTATCCGTTTGCGTTGCCGCATCCGCGTAAAACCGAAACTCATCCGCGTAAAATAAAATAAAGGTGTCAAATCTTCAACCGCGTATAATCGAAACTGCGTAAAATAAACCCGCGTAAAACGAGGGTCTACTGTATTTCTTCTGTGCGGACATTTGTCACCATAAGGCTTTTAAACGGCTGAACCGATTTTGATCAAACTTTTTGTGTGTAATTAAGATGTGTCAAGCATGGTTTATATATAGAAGCGCGATGGATCGAATCAGAAACGTTTTTGTTAATTAATTAATTAATTTAAACTTTGGATGGTTATGTCTCCCAAATGATTAATATTTATTCTAACCTATTGTTGAGCGAGAAATGAAATAAATATTTAATCCGTTTCCAAAGGACAATAAGAAAGCCAGCTCTGCTTTTTGTAATGAAATTTCCTACTGTGATATGGAGAATAGATAAAACGTAGAGAGATTGAGAGAGAAGCCCCCCCCCCCCCCTTCATTTCTTGAAAGCAGCGATTTTAGGTCCCGTAATATATTTCAAAGTAAAGTACTGCACTGTTAAAAAAAATGTATTCAAAAATGAAACTCTGAATGTATTCATTTTTTTTGAATACAATTGATTCAAAAATGAGTAAATGTGGCATCAAATACAAACATACGAGAAATACGAGTCATGAAATGAGTACATGTGTTTCTCAAAATTGAACCTTATTGATTCGGAGCTATATTGAGTAATGAAAGTATTCAAAAATGAGTAAATTTTCATTATTTTTGAATACCCATTTTTAACAGTGTGGAAGGTTCACGCAAAACATGTGCTCTGTCATCGTAGTTGAACCCTTTGGTTGAACCATGTGACCGGATGGTGCTTTAGGTTTTTCTAACCAAATGATCAGAAAGTATCGTCCCTAGCAAACATTGGTTTCTTCGTTCAAATGCATCTGAATTTTGGCACCAATGTCAAGAATAATTTAAGGATTATCAAACTAATCAGTACATTATTAAAGGAAAATATGATGGAATTTATAGACGAAACAAATTTTATTTTCGTCCAGACAAATTACAACAGGGTAGTTCTGTACACAAAAGATCAGTGCAGTGGAAGATCTTTATCTTTGGTGGAAAGAACAAATTAGGCAATATATGAAGTTTTAAAAGCTTTCGTTCGAAAGATGGGACCGCTAATCGGTCGGAGTTAGCTTCGCTCACTGATTGGCTAGATTACAGTAACGTGGTGGCTTAGCGACTTTGGCTGTAAACAATAGAGTTGCGTGATCATTTGTTTACATTTTAAAGCTACTGTTAATATAATTTATTGTATTTTTTGTTTATTTGGCGAAATATTTCAAATTGCAAAGAATTGTTTTTTGTTTTTAAAGAGTGTTTGCTCATTTTAGTTGAAGAATGTGTTTATTTTACTTCTGGAGGGGGGGGGGAGATGAGTGACTTTCACTTATTCAGAAAACTGTTTTTACCTTTATCATTTTAAAACGATATCCTTTCGATTGTTTTATTCTTTTTCATATGGGGGATGTTACAGCGGGATTTCCCGTTTATTCTAGATGGGTAGTTAGTTTTTTACACTTAATATCTGAGGACGCTTTTTATTCTTTGAGTATGGCTGAAGGAACAAACCGGGGAGAAAAAATAGTTAATATAATAAAACAACTGCTCAGTGGGCAAATCAAGTTGCAATAAATATGCGCATTCTGACACCAAGCAGCTTAAAAAATTTTCTTTGTACTTATTTTTTTCAACAAAACGGTTCAAGCAATTGACAGTTTATTGAAATTTTTTAACTTTTCAACTTATAAAGTTTAATTAGAACAACGTCTGTCGGGTCCTCTGGTAGAAGTTTTAAAAATTCAAGGCCTAAGAAACGGTATTGGGTGGTTAAAAGGAGAGAAAATTTAAAAACGTAACTAATATTTGTATTTATGAAAACTTTCCCACTAAAATTTATCCTTAAATTCCCATTTTAATCACCCCTGAATCAATTTGACTAGTTTCCGTAACGTCACGTCCGTTTCCACTTATGAACCAGGTGGTGAATTCGTTAATTTTACAGCAGCGGAAAGCCAATGTGAAATAGTCGAGTCTTGACAAAGACAAAAGCATGGTGTCGTTTGAAGGTGAAGCCCAACTGAGCCATTCCACGATAAAGTTGCCAATTTGTCCAGCACGTGACAACTATATATTTCATGGTGATTTTAAAATGCAAAGAACAAAAATTTTTGCTTCAGAAATCATATAGACTTTGTGATTTCTCCTTAAGCATCAACATATCGTTCGTCACCATTTCAGATTATTACTTCAAATAAAATATATGAGCTGTCACGTGCGGGACAAAATGTCCGTTTTCAAATGGATTAGTCCAATTTGTTTACAGCCATATTTTTAACTAACTTCAAAAAGGAGGCGGTTATCAGGTCCTACCGTAATTATGGTTTTTTTTCCTGTTTTTCCACTCACAGCGTCTCACTTAGTGAACCGATTTTGATAATTATCTTTTAATGGATAGTTAATGGCTCAACTTAGGTCCCATTACTTTGTTTGACCGTATTTGTTCTTTAGAAAAAAAAGTTGTGGGCCAAAAATAGCATAGACTAATAATAAGAGTAGACTAGCTTTCCTAGACTCGCTGATGAAAAAATTGGTTCGTGGATACATCATGTGACTGGTGGGAGGCTTGGCGAAGACTTTGGCAGCATGGTTGCTAGGTGGCAACATTATCTATAGTTTGGCACTCGACATGTATTTTAAGACGTAATGTGTTTTTATTATATTTTTTTTCCAGGTGCAGAAATTGAACTGTTTTTCTTTTAGTTATGCATTATTTTGACATTAGTAATTAGTTTTTGATCACAGTTTTCAGTAACTTTTATTTCATTTGGAACTGCTACGTCAGCTTTGGCGTAAACGTAATGGCGTAAACGTTTTGCGTTAACGCAAAAATGTACTAATCGGTATCTTAAATTGAAATTGTAGGTAAAAATCTTACCGTTTTCCGATTCTTTTTGGGTGCTTGCATCTTTAATTGCTTAGAGAGTTATTGAAATTGAATAAAGAAAATGTACAATACTATCTAAACGAAAAACTCACTATATTAGCAAAATCTTTACAGCTTAGAACAACAATTTTACAAATCGGACTCCATAACAGATCATTCTTGCGTGTTCCATCAATTCTATTTATTGTATTTCTCGCGGGCGTTGATTGCTGCTACGATCAACGCCCGCTGTTGCTAGGATATCCACCAGTGACATGGTTTGGTTTATGAGCAGCAAAAGGGTTGCCATAGCTCGGTCTATTCTTATTATTAGTCTATGAAAAATAGTAAATTTCATGCAGTTTTCTCATTAAATGATTAAATATAAAATCCTTTGTTACAAAAGTTTGGTGCATAGAACAGTAATATTAATAGTAATTGTAGTGATAATTTTGAATGAAGGCTTCTCTGAAGCAAGCATCAAAAGTTTCTTCAGTGTCATTGCTCTATAGCGGGGATAAACTTAACCTGGAAGCGAGATAATGCAGTGATTAAGATCTGCTTAGTCTTCACAATGCTACCAGGTTAGGTTTGCCTCAACTATAGTAGTATTTTTATCGTTATCATATATGCCAATAACTGATGATCTGGGCTAGAGCCCCTATATAGATAGGCCGACGCATCAGCGTAAGTTTAGCCATTTTGGATCGGATTTTTCATTGTTGTACTGCTAGGGTTACCACGGCAAAGTTTCGGATTTCGCCAAATTTGCCGAAAATAATATTTTATTTAATGAACAATTCACGTGCCGCTAATAATTACTCACAGTGAACAATCACCAAACGCGATAACTCGCCAGAAAAGACAACCACTCTAACACTCGCTCCAATCCAAAATGGCTAATCTTAAGCTGATGCGTCGGCTCGTATATGTAGGGGCCTTAATCTGGGCTAAGTAAGGGGATACAGGATTGCATCACAAGCAACTTGTACGTTGTGAAATGTAAATTAGTTAGGGAAAACGTAATATTTAAATGGTTATAATTAAATTAACACACAAATGAATTCCAAAGAGGAACAAATGATACATTTTTAGTGCCAATCGCTTAAAGTTTAAGGCTGGTTTATATGTACTTCTTTTTTTTAGTATGGAGCATTTTTATGAAAAAAATAAGGTGAAGTTTCGTGATGGTAACTTCTTGCTATTTTTGAAATACATTTACACTAAAAAGAATGAAATAAAAAACATTTTGAAAAAAAAATAGAACCGACTTCAAAATTGCTCTAAAAAGTGAACTTAACCACAGCTATAAATTTAACCAGGCCCAGTTTCTTCACTACCACGTACATTATGTTTTGATAACATCATATTTGAGTAACGATATAAATGCTTCGTTCCTAACTTTGGATGATTTTCTGAAAAAAATATGAACAGAGCATGGTTACAATGGTTTTTACTTTTTGTTTTTGCGCCAACTTCAAAAATTATGTATAAAAGTATTATCGATGGTGTTTAAAGAATAAAATTATTTTTCACTTTTTAGAGCAATTTTGAAGTCGGTTCTTCTTTTTTTTTTTCGAAATCAAGTGCATGTGGGGTAAAGTGGATGGGACAAAGTGAAATAGTTCATTTCGTTTACTCAGTCAATCATTTACTAATCAATTACGTATTCATTTGTTAAAAAAATATCTGCATTCTTTTATATAATAATTTACTCATTAATTCATTCATTCACTTATTTTCTTATTCATTCACTATTTTATTCACTCATTTATTTTTTCTTACGTTTAATTAACTAACTTATTTACTTATTAGTTTATTGTTCTAAAATCTTTTTATTTATTCAATTATCCTTTTATCTTAACTAGTGTTTGCCCAGTGGTCGAAATTCGACCATATTCATAAATAGTGGTACCCGCACGGCTTTGCCCGTAATAGAAAAAATTAAAAGGTCTTTTGGTTCGCCTGTATATTTACAAATAATGTATGGTGAATTTTCTCGCCAATTGGCTTGTACCCATGTTACGGTTCCATGTTATGATAATTTCGTATCTCGCCAATTGGCTTGTGTCAGTGTTACGGTTCCACGTGATGATAATTTCGTAATATACTCGTCAATCTTATGATAGTTTTGGTCTTAAAATTGGAATAGAAAAAGAATCACATCGAGTTTTCGAAAAATCGCTTCGAGGTGCACACCCCCATGCTACAAACTAACTTTGTGCCAAATTTCATGAAAATCGACCGAACGGTCTAGGCGCTATGCGCGTCACAGATATCCAGACATCCTACAGACATCCTCCGGACAGAGAGACTTCCAGCTTTATTATTAGTAAAGATGAATATTTGAGAAAATTTGAATGAATTTAACTATTTCCAACATTTATATTTCTACTCTTACTCATGTTTACCGCATACCGGGGAGAACTTACAATTTTTTATATGTCTACACAATACCAACAGTAATAATTTATTCCAATTTTACTTTTTGTCTGGTAATCTCAAAATAAGTGGATGAAAGGAGATATTTCGGTAATGGAGCCGTTTCTCAAATTTTAAAAGCGTTTTTTTTTTTTTTTTTTTGAAGGAGCATGATTAAAAACATGGGTTTTAGCCATTTTTTAAATAATTTGAAAAAAAAATAATATTTTTTAGCAATTATTTTAATCAGTGCGCAGATTGAAATTCATTTTTTACGCTTCTGCAAATTGCTTCAAAAGCGATGAAATGCCATTCACTGATCCCATTAGCGCACATCGCAAATTATCATAAACTGGAAATGCAGTTGACAGCAAAGCGTAAACATTTGGAGCGGCAATGGAGCATCGCGCCAAAGTAAATCACTTGTAACGTCATAAAGACAGTGACTTACTTCCGGAATCGGACTTAAAAAAAATAATAATAAATAACTGTTGTGAAAAAAGTTTTTTCTGGCTCCACGTTAATTTTTTATTTTTATTTTTGCTGATTCTATCAATTTCAGTGACTAAAAGTAGTACTTTTGACTGAAGGAAACAGCACCATATAGAAATTTGTGTGGTCGTCAAATTCTTGGCTTGAACAATTTTATTTTGGATACCATGTTGCTTTGTGCTAACCTTATTCAAATAGATATTTTTCTACTCTTTGTTTACGTATGCAAAGGAAAAACATTTTTCGCCCAGCATTGGAAACAACTAACTTGACGCCAATGGATAAAAATCGCCAGTTATCCAATTTTAGAAATCTTCCCGTATGAAATGAAGCATCAAAACTCAGTTTATACGTAAAACTTCTGTATGAACAATATTACTTATAAAACGTCTACTATTATTGAGTAAGTTGCTTTTCCGTCGTTAGAAATATAAATTTCCAAGTAACAAATAAACGAACTCTACTCGTGGCAACAGTACATTCGAAAGCACTGGACGTCGCAATAATAGTTCATTTTTTTTAAAAAAAGTCGTCTTTGTGATTTGTTCATAGTTAAGGGCGGTGCATAACTGATGTCACACTTTTCAACATTTTCGACACTCCCCACCCCCTTTGTCACAAAGTTTCGCACTTCACCATACCCCTCTTCCCATTTCAACATGTCACACTGTTTTCATAAACGATCTTATCAAAGCAAAAAGGTTTCATGTCCCACTTGTCATTTATTTTTTCCACCTTGTCGAAGGGGGGGGGGGGGACTTCATTCGTAGTCAGCTCCTTGCAAATAGATAATTCTCTACTCTTTTTTTTACGAATGCAAAATAAATATATTTCTCGCCGTGGCATTGGTGCCAATACTGGATAAAGTTCGCCAATTTCACAATTTTGGAAGTCTTCCTGAATGAAATGATACTGCGAAATTAATATATCGAAATCAGTCAACAGAAGTAGCATAATTCAAAAAAAAAAAAAAAAAACATTGGAGAAAGTTAAAATTTCACTCACTAGTAGCTTTAAGTGCTTCAGTCTCAAATATTACAACGCAAAAAAAAATGTGATGTTATGATTACTAGTTGGTTTTTGTTGTCGAAATTTATAATGCAAACCTAAAGTTCGAAATTCTTTCTAAATTCTGAAATTTCTATGATATTTGTCAGTTCATTATATCATTTTTACGCCACCTAGCACCAGTTATGTAAGCTGACTGCGTGTGAGTTTTGTGGCTAGAAAAAACATTAAATTTAAATTTTACATCATTAGTTACCACGTTTTTTCCAAAATTTTGATTTCTGCCACTTTCGATGCCGGGTTACGATATATAACGACAATTTGTTCTTTATTTACTTTGTTTTCTCGTCATGTATTCAAGAAAAAACTTCCTAAATAAATTCAACATAAATTTCCACTGCAGTCATCCATGAATCGGCTGTGACTTCTTTTCTGATTATGTCTTTTTGTATTTATGAACCGGGGGGGGGGGGGCAAAAATGTGGGCAAACACGAAAAAAAAATTTTTTTTTCGCTTTCACTGAGTGCATTTTAAAAGTTTGCTCGTGACATCTATATGTATGTGCGTTTATATGTAATGTATCTCGTATAGCTCAAAAATCGTATTTAAAGAAGATTTCCTTTTTGGTCCTGTTGTGCACCTCTATTTTCGGTTGCAATTATAAAGACTAATAGAATCTGCTTGAAATCACTGCTATTTGTGTAAAACCCAGTGGGAATTGTTCAACAGGTGTGAGATGTTCTTTAAATTAGCATACATTTGAATCACTGTAACATTACTTTTGAAACGTTTTAAAAAATATTGATTTTGCGTTTTCCCCAAATCAAATATTCATGTAGATTTTCCAAATTTTTAATATTACTTTTATTGAATAATCCATTTTTTTTTAAAGACGGAATAAAACAATAAACACGAGAGAAAAACATAATCAATGCAAACCAAATGTATGTACACAGTGGCGGCTTGTGCCTTGAAAAAGTGAGGGATCAGATCATGGGTGTACTCAACCCCCTCCCCCCGTCGGGTTTTGAAACAAAAAAAAATATTTTTCAAAAAATATTCTTTTAATATTGAAATTTTCTCAAAATAGTTATTTGTGTTAAATTAATGAAGTTAAATCCTTTTTAAACAAAGGACAAGCTACAAAATACTTAAACAACTGAGTAAATCTCGAAATATATTAATCTCATGTTAATGCCCATGATCGCCGTCAGGGTGTGCATTTTCACCCCCTAACTTTCAAAAATAAAATTTAAAAATCATATTGGAAAAGCAACAAAATACATCACGAAAATTATTCATCTCTCGTTTATATCCAGTGCTCTTTCCGGCGCTGCAGTACGTCTCCCCTGCAGGAAGAAGTTTCATAATAAATAAATTTCAAAAAGCAATATTAATCCAATATTTTAAATAGTAATATTATGTTTAATCTTTTAGTAACTAATTATTTTGAATGAGTAAAATTAATTTTATTTTAAGCAAGAGTGAATCACAAAAGCGCAAAAATATTGTTATCAGAGAAATATGTAAAAATTATAAATTAAAACAATATTAAAAATTATAAATTAACAAAGATGAAAATACATCTTAATATTCGCTTTAAAATTACTAAGATGAAAATAGATAAACTACATTTTTTAAAAGGAAAAATAAATAAATTAAGAAACTAGGTAGTAAAAACGAATTTTGTATAATTCTCATGCGGGTGCACCCTTCTGCATATTTTTCCTTGGGCCAGATACAGAATTTTTCTGCAGACAAAGAAAACAAATATCGAACTCTTTTTGTTTTCTTCAGAGCTTATTGATAACTTCTCGCATTTTCTTTGAAACTACATGAGCAGTACCTTAGATCAAATAATAATTTCTGTGTAACATTGACACAATCAGAGACCACCCGCGCACCTACCAATTGCTCGGTTTATCGGTTTTAAATGCTCAGATAAATCTGAGCAAGTGGGTCTCTGAGGAACTTTACTTAAATAAATAAAAATTTCTATGTAACAATGGTAAAACATTTTTTGAATTAAAAAAATAATCTTGTAACAATATATGCACTCATGTACATAAAACACAACACATAACAGTGGCGCAACTAGAAAATAGTTTTTTTTTTGAAGGGGGGGCACAATAGGAAATAAAATCTCATTAATATGATTGATTTGATTTGCTCATCAAATTTCTCAATGTTGAAACTTGTAATTTTAAAAACTCAATTTTAGACTGTTTTTGGTGATGGTAGGGGAAGAGCAGTACGGAGGATACCGCGGAAATTTGCAGAAATTGAAGCCTTAAAACGTGGTTTTAGACCATAATTTATTGACGTTAGGCTAAAGGGTGGAGCTTCGGGACACCACCCGATCTTTTTTCTTTTTCTTTTTTTTGAAAAATGAACAGAAATCAATTCCGCCTCCCTCTCCAATTTTTCGAAATTGCAGTCCAAAAACGCAATTGTCGATAAACTTTCAAGATTTTCACGGGAAGGTGTACTGGCGCTCTCCCCTGGAATTCTTTTCAAAATTGAAGTCCTAAAAACTTGAGCACAATAAGATTATATACTAATATGAGGAGGAGAGACT